>NC_135517.1:14352500-14632500 GCF_051989575.1 Stigmatopora nigra | reverse complement strand
AGCACAATTTTAGTCCGTCGTGATCGCAATTTGGCTCGTCTAACAGCCAGGCTTCAAGACTTTTTTTTGTTTTAAACTGCAAATTTCCATCTTTAGTATAATATATAAAATGGTAAATTAAATCAGCACATAATAAAATAATTAATTAATTGCAGGGCTTAAATCTGTCATGAAAACACAGTTGTTATATTAAACCCACGTAAAACAAATCCTGGGTAAAATACAGACCAATAGACTTTCTGCCCAGAACTCAGAGATTCAGCACTCAATTGTTCTCACGTTGTGTCCATGTATTCGACAGTTATATTCAACCTTATTTTGTATGTTTAGAAGAAAATTAGCTAAATTAGTTAATAGTCTTTCCGATTGAAAATTCTTTGAATACAAATATTGCACCTTTTTTAACTGCTGCCAGCATATAGTGTTAGGGATCGCTAAATGGGAAACAAGCTAAGAATTACCCCCCCCCCCACCACCACCACCACCATTAATTGCTATTTATACAACCTAATGTAGTCAACATTTGGCATAAGATAATAGGTTTGCATTCAAACTAATGGTCCCGTTTTCATATGAAGTACATTTTACTACTTTGACTAGAAGTAAAAAAAAAAAAAAATTTTTTTGTTTGTTGAAAAGCTGTTAGATTTTGTAATATCTTGATCTTGACTTGACTCAATTGATGTTCGGAAACTGAATTGTATTTTCATGTACAAGATTACCTCATGATGTCACTAGGGAGTCTATAGTACGATAATTTGCAATACAGTAATCTGTATTTTGTTAATTGTCTAACTGAACTACTGTATGACATTTGTTATAGAAAATACTTTTTAATGTGTGGACAATATGCTGCAAATTTTCGTTGGAGCAAAAATGTTGTCTAATTGGCTGTTAGTCATCCTCACAATCCCCTGATGAAGACTTATCTCTCCCTTGCATCTGATGTGCTCAGGGCAGAGATGCCATGTTGGTGAAATCTAATTATTCAAGCTAATGATATTGAATAAGTAGAATCGCGTCAGCCCTCAGGGTGTTGTCCGCTCGTTGTGCTCTTTTGCTTCTGTGCTGTAGTCGAAAATACACATTGAGCTGCGAGCTCGAAGTGAATGCGACACAGCCTTGTGTAGGCAGCTCAAGGTTGCATGCACGTCGTGGGTGCAGCGCAATGTTCATAAGAATGAAAACAAAAAAAGGATGGAGACCGTGAAAGGTTAGCGTAGGCACTAGGCACGATGCTAAGGAGCCATTTCTTTATTTTATGTAATTTTATGTTATAAGGAGTTGCTATTAACTCGGCTGTCCTTTCCTTGTTCATCCGCCAGCACATTTGCAGTTCGGGAATTGTGTTTTTGTTGTCATTTTTTAAGGTTGTTTGCCTTTTCAAAAAAAAAACATTCACTATTTTTGTGCACACTTAAAAGCCATGTCTACCAATATGAATCTAAGCGGAACTTTAATTCAGAATCACAAATGTACAATCATTTCTTTTGTGTTTTGAAAGGGTGCTGACTGCACGAAGACAAATAAAAAAAATAATTCACAGCAGTACGTCCAGGAATTGTGTCCGTGACGGTCTACTTTTCACCAAGTCTGTGGGTGCAATAATAGCATTAAATACACATTAGGCAGGTGTCAAGGCTGATATTTTAACGATCGACTGCAACGATTAGCCTTAACAACTATTGGGATGTGCTGGTATGATAAACACTAAGAACACTATCGAGGCTACTCGTGTCTCTCCAGTCAGTGCACATTTAACTCTGGTAAGATGACGACGTTCTTCGTGAGCATTGAGGGATACAAGTGAGTTTTTTTTTACGTTTTATGCAAGATACGTTTTTTATTCTTGAATTTCATTCATAGACATCAAATAAATTTGTTTAGCGTTTCATCTGTTAATCTTTTCTCGATTTTGAGTTGAATGGCTATATCATCCCCATTACATAAAATGTGTGCACATACAGAAATCCCTCAAATATCGCACTTAATGTAAACCAGAGATGGCCGCGATAATCAAAAAAATTGTGAAGTAGGATCACCCCTATTATAAGTAAATGTTTTCACTCAGTGCTAAGTCCTAGTAGCAAGCAGAAGACAGGAGTGGCTTCTGCTTACATGTTTCAGTGTGGATTTTCACTTTAAAAGAAAAAAAAGAACAGCAGAAAAAATCGCAAAAGAGTGAATTTTCAATAAGTGAAGTCGCGATAATTGAGGGAAAAACTGTATACTGGATTCAGTCATCATTTTTTTAGCACTAAATATAGCTTATATGCGAGAAAATACGGTACTTCTGCCTGCCATTGCTTGCTCAGGGCGCCGCCATCTTCCCTTAGTTAAACTTGTGTTTGATACCACGTATGCGTGTTCTCCGAGTACTCCGGTTTTCTCACACATCCCAAGAACATGCAGGGTAGGCTCATTGAGGACTCCAAATTGCCTCTAGGTATGGGCGTGAATGGTTGTCTCCTGGTTCCCTGCGATTGGCTGGCAATATAAATTGTGTTTGGCTAATTCACATTGTTACGCAAATAAAGTTCTTGAATCATAAGTACAGCACTGACAGTATTGTGTGCTGTTAAAAAGAAAACATCTAAAAACACATCTTTAATAACTAAACAGTAAGAAATAAAAGTGAAGGTGACAACTATCTATTATTAACTTTTGTTGTTGAGAATGGCAGCTCTCACAAAGGCTGCATGGTGGTGACAACAAGCTTGAGGGTGTGAGATTTGGGCCATGGTGATTGTGGGGGTGAATGCTGGGACATTTTTGTTCTCAACATCCAAGCTTTCCGGTTGTACTCCTATTGTTTTACGCAGAGGCCATGCTGATGTAACTATGCCATGAATTCTACATCCACAGTGTTTATTTCAAACTTCCACTTCGGTGCCATTGTAAAATGGTCACACCAAAGTCAAAATTTGTTAGATCTAGACATGTGAAGTGACAGGGCTTTATGCAAAAAGGGTTTACATAGCTGTGATAAGTAAATACTGCCTTGATTCTTATTTTTATGCACAGATTCCTTCTTGTGGGCATAAACATTTGTCACATTTTAAAGGAACTGTAAAGTCATTCCAGTGATTTTATTTCATTTTTTTAATACATGAAATATGTGTTGAAAACATTGGCAAAATGAGAATACGTCAGTGCTGAATCAGTGAAGGCAGAAACTTGTTGGGTCTGATGAATTTTTAAAGTTATAACTTAGGTTTGGGAGGAAAAAAAAAAAGAAACGTGTAACTTAAAGCCCGGTATTGTCATAGTAGACTAATTCTACTATGCCATTGAAATGTGCAATCCCTGGTTACCACCAGGCACAGAGCAACATACAGGGCATTATTCCAACTACTATAATGTAACACATGACGGCTATGAATTTACACTCCATCCGCACTTTATATTTTACTATGTATTTAACATCTGGCCCGGTGGTTGATCGGTTAGCACGTCACCCTCACAGTTTTGGATTTTGCATGTTTTCCCAGGGCCTGAGTGAGTTTCCTATGGGTACTCTGCTTTCCTCGCACATTCCAAAATCATACCAGTAGGCTGGTTGGACACTCTAAATTGCTCCCAGGTAGGACTGTGAGTGCGAACGGTTTTCCGTCTCCTCGTGCCCTGTGATTGGCTTGCCACCAATTCAGGGTGTCCCCTGCCTCGTGCCTCAAGTCAGCTGGGATAGGCTCCAGCACCCCCACGACCCTTGTCAGGATAAAGCAGATCAGAAAATGAATGAAAATATTTTACAATGATAAAAATATTAGAATGTTTGTGTTTTATTGCCACCCGATGATGCAGTGGTTCTTCCGCCTGGTTTGGGTGCAGACAAAGTGGGCTTGATTTCCACTCGGTGGCGGTGTGAGCATGAGTGGTTGTCAGCTGGCCACTGATTTGGGGTGTCCCCTGCCTGATCCCTGTGGTTGGCGGGATGAGTTCTAGCACACCCCGGGATCCTAAGGAATGAATGAATCATTGGCTTGATGTCCATGAAAAGTTAACTAACCAAAAATTCAGTTTGAAAATTTAGATGAACTCATTTAACTGAGGGAGTTGCCACATGGTGTAGAGCAGTGGTTTTCAAAGTGGGCGGTACCGCCCCCCGGGGGGTGGTGTGAACTTTCAGGGGGGCGCTGACGATTAAACAGGCGAATGGGGGGCGTTGAAATAGTGAAGGGGGCGATGGAGCAATTACAGTAAAATGTGACGTTGGTGTTTGTAGAAAGACCGGAAAAATTGATTGTCTGTAATAAAAAGTCGTCAAAAAACAAGCTTTATTGAAACAAGAAACGTTGTCTGCTCGAGCGCTCACGAGCAGCGCGCATATACCGTATATCACTAATTGTCGCGAGTTTATCGTCGATGCAGGCGACTGGGGAAACCACCACCATCCAGTCAGCCGCAGAGGAGCACACAATAGCGCGCCGGCAACGCTTAACCACAGACGTATGCGCACAGCGACCGGCTTAATGCCCACAGACGTATGCGCACAGCGACCGGCTTAATGCATCAGCTATCAATTTTTATGATTCGAGGTGAACTGCGCATTGGTCTATTAAAAGAAACGAAATTAGTGAATAATATCTGAGGCGCCTGTCTTCTATTTATTTAAGCTTCGTTCGTTGGAAAGGGGTAAAGAGGGGGGCGTTGGCATTTTGGCCCGGCGGTGAAGGGGGCGGTGGCCAAAAAAGTTTGAAAATCACTGGTGTAGAGGTTCACTCATCTGGCTTCGGTGCGGGCAGGTGCGGGATCGATTCCCACCGGTGGCGGTATGATTGTGAGGGTTTATGGTCGTTTCTCGATGTGCCCTACGGGTGACTGGTGACGAGTCTTAGGCTAGGACAACCGCTGCAACCCCTCAACGATGTGCGGTAGGGAAGATGAATGAATGAATGAATAATTTATTAACTGACCATATTTCAATAGAAAATCAATTTATTTCATTCCACAAGAGGACTTACATTCTCTGGTTGTTTCAGTACAAAAATCCTATTATTGGGAATGCCCTGGGTGTTTGCTTTTAAAATGGGAAAATGTACTTTATTCAAGGGCATATATCTCTTTGCTTGCTACTGCTACAAACTGAATTTCTTATATACGGGATGAATAAACGTTAATCTAATTTAATTTAACCTATACAGTGGTACCTCGAGATACAATCTTAATTCGCTCCGGAACTGAGCTCGTTTGTCGATATTCTCGTAACTCGAACGAACATTTCCCATTTAAATGAACTAAAAACAAATTAATTTGTTCCAACCCTCTGAAAATCACCAAAAACAGGATATTGGATTGAAAAAAGTGTTTTATTTCTACTAATTTGCCATCTATTACCGAGCATAACTAGTGGTTTAATATTACTAAAATGTATTTAATAGTAGTCAAATAAAGAGAAAGAGAGGGGGCGCATTTTGCACGACCATACACTCGTTTCATAACATAAACAAATTTAAATGAACTTGGATTACGATGCAGACACACTCAAAAATAAATTTAATCTAACCTTACTCTAAACTTAATTATAGTTTTGTATTTATGTTTGTTACCTTTCTTCTCCCAGCTTGGCAATATTTGCCCCGCCTCCAACCTGACTTTCACTATCGATGGACTGTTTGCTTTTGTATTCCCTTCAAAATATTCCAAAAATGATACACATGTCCTCACAATAGGGTAACGCACAACTATTTTCCAACGACAAATAGTCTTGAATTAGCGATCGCTCTGCTAACGAGAACTAACAGGCTGGGGGGTACTGAAAAGAATGCAACGCTCCGTCCAGTGCTTGCAGAGACATTACAAATAGGTAGGTTGAGATATCACACGAGGAGTTGCGGGGGAGAGAATCAGTGCCCCTGATGTTCTTAAGAGCAGCCATCGTGAAGTAATATACTATACTCCTCGTATTAGAGGTCGCTCCTGCATTCACGCTGATTGACGGAAAAAAACACTGAAAAAAAACATTCCGCCCAGTGCTCATAGATATCTGTTGTACACGAAAGAGATCCGCCAAAAGACAGTGAGCTACAATGATAAACAGCCTCATGTCTTCGCCACCTGGCTTTCTCGTATCTCAATTTTTTTCGTATCTAAGGATAATTATTTGCTCAAAATTTTACTCATATCTCGAAATGCTCGTATGTCGAGATGCTCATATGTTGAGGTACCACTGTACTCCTCTCGTATTAGAAATCGCTCCGCCATTCGCACTGACTAATTGGAATAAAAACACTGTAAAAATGCAAAGCTCCGCCCAGTGCCCGCAGATACATTACACGAGGGAGTTGCGACAGAAAGACAGTGCCCATAATGTTCTTATGAGCAGCCTCTAGTGTCCACTGTATAGTCGTATATCAAAACTTGTCTCATATCTCAATATAAATATCTGCCCGGAATTTTACTCGTATCTCAAATTGCTCGTATTTCGGGGCACTCGTATGTCGAGGTATTACTGTACTGGTCCTTTGATGAAAGTTTGACTAGAATATTGTACCATTTAACATGCAGGGGTCGGCAACACTTACACAAAGAGCCACAGTGGGTGAAGGTTTTAGTTCCAACCTCTAAAGTAGAAACCTGTACACAAATCTTGTATATTAGAAGTGCAATTTTGGTTCCGCAGAAACAAAGTTATCCATCATTTACCGGTTATATTTGACTTTATTTTTATTGTTCTAAAATTATGGGCATCTGATTTTTATCTGCAAAACATCTTGAAAAAAATCGGATTGGATTGGAGGAGAAAATTTCAGTATAAAGACCTCTCGAATTTAGATAGCTAGTAGTAGTATTACTAAGAATCGGGTTGCCATCGAATCTGTGTCCCTTTGGTTTCAATACTATGTGTTGCACCATTCTAGTTCTCATTACCCCATCGTCTATTTAAGTGGATGTTACATAAACCTGAATGGGGGAGGAAGGGCATAACAGCACGAGAGATACTGGCATGCGTCATGTTTTAGCCTTCCATGTGTGTGGCTATTATGGATAGTTATCCTCCACGAGACTCAGTCAACATAGTCTTCCGAATGGATGTTTGCTTATTCATCACTCAGTGCTGTCATCACTATTGACTTCAAACTATTGGCTATTTTTGACCATTCTTACCTAGAAATGCCAAAAATAAATGTGATCTGGCAGCCCGGCAGATGAGTGGTTAGCGTGGGAGCCTCACGATTCTGGAGCCGGTGGTTCAATCCCAGGCCGGTCGGTCCTCACTTACGTATTTTTTCTCCGGGTTCTCTGGTTTTCTCAAGACATCATCCCAAAACATGCAGGGGAGGCTTTTTGAACAATCTAAAGTATCCCTGGGTATGAGTGTGAGCATGAATGGTTGTCCTTCTCCTTGTGTCCTGCGGTTGGCTGGCCACCTATTCAGGGTGTCCCCCGCCTGGTGTCCATAGTTAGCTGAGATAGGCTCCAGCACTTCCCGCAACCCCTCTGAGGTTAAGCAATTAATAAAATGAATGAATGAAAGAAAGAACAAAAAGGAGCTTTAAGAAATGTTGTCTCTTTGAAAACGATACGATTAAAATGCCATCGATAGTTTGGGCCTCCTTTGATACTGACCTTCAGATCGCATGTATTTTTGCATTTCTGTTCCATACTCCATACATTTGTCATGTTTTTGTTGGGGTTTGGATGTGTTTTCCCTTGTTTGCCTGTCCACATGAAATGATTTTCATGCTGTGTCTTCTCCGCTCTCTGTCCCTCGTGTGACCAGGTGTGTGCAATTGGCTTGTCAAAATCCTGTCTAGGTATTTACACATGGTGTCTTTTGTAAGTCTTTGTGGTTTCTAGGTGCTCCCCGGAACTCTTTTTTTTTTCTCATGACGGGAGTTATAAAACATTGACTCCTCCATAAATCACGCTTTATCTAGTCTCTAATCCTTATAAAGCGTGATGCATGGATGGATGTGTGTGTACTTAGAAACTTGCTGCGGGAAATTGTTCCCAAAATGACGTTTGTAAATGACGTGGAAAGGCGTCTTGGGTCAGCGCGCCCAGCACCTTCGTGTCTTGCCGAGTCTTTTCCGTGACGAAGGGGGAAAAAATTGTTTCGGGGAGCAGGAAAAGATAAAACTTGATTTATGGATGGGTGGATGTTTTATGTTAACATTCTCACGCTACTTTTGTCCAAACCCTGCATCCTAGAGTTGGCATTATGGTGGCCTGAAGCGGCTGTCGAATCCTTACAGGCGAGTGATTGAATTTCTTTACCTTCTCTCAGTGTATAAACTCAAGCTTTGAGCATTTGCAAATATTGCCTGACCTGAAATATGTTAGCTTGATGCTCTCTTGTGGTGGTTTAAGTTAGTTGCATGAACTACGCAACAGCACCGCTATTGTCTGAATTTTTCATCGTATTTTCACTTTCGTTTACAATGTTTTACCAAAAATAACACCCAAAAATTGCTTAAATAGGTCAAATTCGTCAGACTTACGCTCAGCGTAGAGGTGGCCGGCGAAGAGCCACTAAGACTATGGCAGCTGCTCGGTTGATGAGACTGGGGAACTGCGTGCTATTCGCATTGGCCGAATGGCTAAATCAGCGACAGCTGCTATGGGTGCTTTGGTATCCTACTGATGCTGTGGTTTCATTGAATTGAACTGCTGAATTGCTTTTCATATCATATCTGTACATTTTGCTTGATTGATTTGAAGTGCTGAACTTCTGTAGCACAACTGTACATAACTATACATGTCTGCTGTGTTATGCGTGAAACTGAAATTTTACTTTCTCATCTAATCCATTTTTCAAAACATTTTTTTTAAATAGCGCAACAATTGTCTTTTGGTTCTAAACAAACGGGGGCGACCGGTAAAGCGTGTCCAAGATAAAACCAATAACAACTTTTCTACATACTGTTTCTATTGGGGCATACAACCTCTACTGACTCCAGTACAGTAATACCTTGAGATAAGAGCTTAATGCATTCCTGGACTGAGCTCATATGTCGATTTACTCGCATCTCAAATCAACATTTCCTATAGAAATGAACTAAATACAAATTAGTTTGTTCCCACCAAAAGCAGGATATTACAATAGAAAAACATTTATTTTTTCTAATTCACCATCTACTAAGAAAGTAACAAATAACTAACTATCTTGCTCCTCTCGTATTAGGGAACCAGCTCCATACACCACTCATGTATTTTGATTATTTTACCTGCTTGCTTTGGACCCTTTGTATTTCCCTTTATTCTGCAGTGACTAACAGCAAAAACATTGATAAAAGGTAATGTTCCGTCCATTGTTTGAAGGTATCTTTACACGCTGGAGTTGTGGCGATAAAGACAGTGTCATTCTGTTCTCATAAGTAGCCTCTCAAGTCTTAGCCACCTGGCTGTCTCGTATGCTCGTACCTCAAATATTGTCTCGTATCGCAAGACAAATGTTTCCTCGTATCTCAAATTGCTCGTATGTCTCTTATGACGTCATTATCTTTTTTTAAGAAAGATAATAGCATTGTTACATATGAATATTTGTTCCCATAATTTAAAAAGTAATGGATCTGTGTGAGTCTTAATCATTTACTTTTTAATACTGATTCACAAATATTCTTACTTCGTCTAACCTACTACTGTTATTAGATAACTATTAAACAAGGTATTTGTAGTTTTACATGAAACTAGGGCGATGCAAAATCCAGCTAGTGACCAACATCAGCTTCTCTTCCACTAATATGCGGCATAACAGGAAAATAATGTTTTATTTGCAAAAATAATTCAATATTTTGCTGACAGCTCTGTGTAGTCTTTTATTCCACTTTTCTCAATATTGCAATGGCTCCCACTCTCCCCTGGAATGAAATTGGTCAATTCGGTTTGGCCAAAGTAACTTCACAAGGTTGTAGCTGGTGTAGTTGTTTGTCAGTAATAATGTATGCTTCCTCTAAAGTCTATGTTCTGATCATCAAATTTGTCTAAAGTGCTTCTTTTTTTATCGCTGTCCTACCACCTCTGTCTCCTTCATTATTGAGGAGTCCTCAAGAGCAATGACTTTACTGTTGTGATTCACTTCTGCTGAGACTCAGCAGGAACCTGAGCCTCATATGCTTGTCAGGGAATCTCTTCAAGGTCACCCAAGAATAGGTATATGAATGGCATAATGTGCTGACAATAGGACATCCTTAGCTTTGTTAAACAAGCTTTAAATTAGTTTACAATGCGCTACAAAATAGTTGTTTTAATACAGCAATAACTTGACATATGAGTGTGTCGACATATGAGCACAATTTTGAGCAAATATTTACCTTGAGATATGTGACAAATTATGATACACGAGAGGAGTATACTACTTCCCGTTGGCAAGTGGTCATGCGTCATCCTATTGTGAGGACATTTGTGTGCATCATTTTCGGAATATTTTGAACCAAAGACAAAAGCAAAAAATGTTCGATAGGTTCCTTTTAAAAACTGCAGTTAAAAGTCAGGGTGGAGGCGGGGCAAATCTAGCCAACCCGGGAGAAGAAAGGTATAAAAAAGGGACTAGCAAAATTAGAAGTTTAGTGTAAGGTTAGATTAAATTAATTTTTGAGTGTCTGTATCATAATCCAAGTTCATTTAAATTAGTTTGTTATGTTACGAGCTCGTTGCCTGGCAAAAAGTCTCTGTCACTCTCTCTCCTTCGCAAAATACGTCTAATTTTAGTACTATTAAACATCATAACCACTTGTTATTTGTTACTCTGTTAATAGATGACGAATTACAACAACAACAAAATGTTCCATTCCTGTTTTTGTTCAAAGGGTTGGAACAAATTAATTGTTTTTAGTTCATTTCTATGGGAAATATTGATTTGAGATATGAGTAAATCGACATACGAGCTCAGTCACGGAACACATCAAGGTCTTATCTCAAGGGACCACTGTAGTTCTTTTTCAAGGTTTCTGGAATTGTTTCTAATTGCCTCCAGCAAATTAATTTGGAGTTTGTACTCCCACCCCTCCCAGTTCAATTGGATTGCACATGTCATCCCTTCAAAAGTTGCAACTTCAGTCTATTGTGGTATTTTTCAAAAGTATCCAAATCCAAAAGTATTCACAAATATTTACAAATTCGCACTGAAACTCTTAAGCACTATAGCCTCCTTGAAGAAGGCCCGAAGAGGGACGGCCAGCCGAATTAGAAGAATACATTTAATGATGAAAAAAAAAGAACATAATTTAAAGCTGGAAAAATGTGTGGCTGAAAAAAAAATCACTAATGATTATGAGGAATTTACGCCTGAGGAGGTTCATCATTCAGTCATAGATATAGCCATAAATCTGGCTATGCAAGCTATGCCTCTCAGACATGACATTGAGCTGAAACCTGACTTTGCACTGCCATTCCTTCCAGTTGAAATGGATTGACAAAGAAGTATCCATTGGAGACCTTTGTAGTGAACAAATTAACCTGAAATCCCACATACTCTGACCAGCATCCCTCTTCCCCCCCTTTGTGCAATGCTCGGCCGCATTGTCTTGCTTTATGGCGTTTTGTCTTTGTCACCTTGCAGTTTCGTTCATGTCAAGTCTAAATTATTCGCAGAAAAGCCGAAACCTTTTCAGTCATCATTATTTTGGCGATCAATACGGCTTGTATGTGAGAAAATACGGTATATTAACATGACTGAAACGATACATGATAATTATGAGTGTTATTCTAATTATATTTTAAAGAGATAAATCCTTATTTATATCTTCCTTATTTATTTAATTTCATTACATACACATGTACATTCAGGGCAATTTTTTTATATTTTTTATTCTTAGCCGAAATGTACAGATCTTGGCTAATAATCTTGCTCATGATGTGCCTCTACTGCGTTCCTTTTGGGATGAGGGTACAAATTCTATATCACTGCCTGGTGCTTTCATTTTGTTCTGTATTGTTATAACTTCACAAAAGTCACATATGCAGACACCAATGTGCCCCCTTCTACTACTGTTTCACATCCACTGTATTTCAACACAACGCTGGTAAAGTAGATACACAGTTGTAGATCTCCTCCCCCACAATTATTTTGACTCCCTCACATGTACATGTTACATCATCACATTTGAAATGTTTCTTTTGTTTGTATATATGTATGGATATGTGTGTATGTGTATATATATATATATATGTGTGTATATATATATATATATATATATATGTGTGTATATATATATATATATATATATATATATATATATATATATATATATATATATATATATATATATATATATATATATATATATATATATATATATATATATATATATATATATATATATATATATATATATATATATATATATATATATATATATATATATATATATATATATATATATATATATATATATATATATATATATATATATATATATATATATATATATATATATATATATATATATATATATATATATATATATATATATATATATATATATATATATATATATATATATATATATATATATATATATATATATATATATATATATATATATATATATATATATATATATATATATATATATATATATATATATATATATATATATATATATATATATATATATATATATATATATATATATATATATATATATATATATATATATATATATATATATATATATATATATATATATATATATATATATATATATATATATATATATATATATATATATATATATATATATATATATATATATATATATATATATATATATATATATATATATATATATATATATATATATATATATATATATATATATATATATATATATATATATATATATATATATATATATATATATATATATATATATATATATATATATATATATATATATATATAATTAATATTAATGTATAATGTAACGTTAATAAACCTAACAATACCGTACTAAACCGCATGGCCGTTAGGATACATGAAGCTGAAGTTCAAAAGAGTAGTTTGTTTGGAGAGAGATAGTTATAGCCTTCATGGAGCTCTTCAAGGTTACGCATTACTGGAAGCATGAACCATCTGTGTCTACAGAAATTTCTTTGGAAGCCTGGGTAGGCAGGGTGCTTGTCTTAAATCCGTTTCACATTTACACCTCCCTATCAACTTTGCCTCCAAATGTATGCTATGTTGTCATTGACCATAATGTAAGAGAAGTTCTTCTTACAGTACTAAATACTAAATACACAAACTTCATTTGTTTCTTTTGTAATCATATGTTAAGATGACTAAAAATAATAATAAATCATTGTCATCTTGTGTTGTATCTTGACAGAAACCTTGGGAAGTCGGGTCTGCGCGTGTCCTGCCTTGGATTAGGTAAGAGCCACACCTTAAGAGAGGGGTTGCGGGGACTGGGAAGTATTGTGTAACCAAGTTATAATGGGACCTCTGGGAACTCATTTTTTCTCAAGTACCCACAAAAGTTGTTTTTTTACCTAAAAAGGATCCAATGGAAAGCTGTAAAAAGTTCAAAGTGGATTTTAGTAAATTAATGGACTTTTCCTGTCTATTAGTCTGTCTATTTCCAGAAAATTCAAAGCAAAAATATTTTTATGTTGAAATTAGTTCGAGATGGGTGATAAAACAATAACAATAATTATTATGCAATGTTTTTGTCAACAATAATAATAAAAACTTCTGATTAAAAATTCAATAATTTTAAACTGCAATTACATCTCCCAACCACGGAGAACGGTGGCGCAGTTGCGAGATGACCGCTGGTTTCAGACCAATGCTCGGGAGAAGGGGAAATTTGTTTTTAGCATGTTAGCAATAGAGGCTAACATGGAGCATGAACGCAGAAGGACAATAACAACGTCAAAATGAGTGATTATGAAATGCAGGACAACACAGATCCAATCCCCTGAAAGATCCAAGTGAATTCTTCCTCGCATGTTTTTTTTAATGCCTCGTGAATACCTGTGGAAAGTGCTGAAAAAGTCCTTCACCCAGAACAACAAAAATACTTTTTAAAATCAATTTTCAATCAATTCAAACATTAACATGAATACAGTCATTACTATAGTACGAAATTTTCAGTTTACAAAAGCTACTGTACTTTTGACTGCTGTTAGTACTCTCAGAGTTCTGACTACGTTTTTTTTGCTGATTTTTTTCCAAATGTAGTAGCTGGTCGTGTTTTTATCATCATGCCTCAAAAGAAGTGGCACGGTGGAGTGAGTGGTTAGCACTTTGGCCTCACAGCTCTGGGGTCCTGGTTTCAAATCCAGGTCGGCCCACCTATGTTGAGTTTGCATGTTCTCCGGTTTCCTCCCACATTCCAAAAAAACATGTATGGTAGGCTGATTGGGCATTTTAAATTGCTCCTAGCCATTAGTGTTAGCATGAATGGTTGTCCTCCTTGTGCCCAGCGATTGGCTGGCCACCAATTCAGGGTTTCCCACTGCTTCAGCACCCCCCGGCACCCTAGTGAGGATAAAATGGTTCAGAAAATGAATGAATAAATGCTTCCCAAAAAAATTACCAATGTGAATGAAAACCAAATCGCAAAAACAAGACAAACGAGGAGTTAGCGAGGAATATCAAGAACAAGACAAGGCAATGTTGACTAGCAGGGCAATATTTCAGCATCCTTCTCTTGGCTTTTTCAATGCTGTACTGACATGATGGAATATAAGTGGGATGCAAGGAACTCGACACCCCACCACACACCTGGAGCATGTAATGGATTCACACAAGCAGGCCCTCAGCAGAATATGACACTTTTGCTTCATTCTTTCTATCTCCTGTTTTTTATTTTGCGTGTGTTTAACTTTTTCATGGATTTAATATGTAATGTTTGGATCATTTCATTTTTCTTAATGGGGTTTTGCTGATTGATGTACTTTGACTTACCTTGTTTTTAATTGTGCGGTACACAATGTTCCTTGCCTTGACTAAATGCAGGACCTTAACAGATCCCATCTTGCTTCTCATCTGATTCCAAGCTGATCAGAAGGAAAAGAGATGACTCCTCACACATTCCTTACCGCAGAATAATCATTCCAGATAATCTTTTTGAGACATGCGCTCAAATCCTTTGTTTTCACTTTATATGTTCTTTCTTTTTTTGTGTATGAACAGGAACATGGGTGACGTTTGGCGGGCAAATAACGGATGAGGTGAGTTAATTACTTATGAAGAGACCATATACTATAAGGTATATATGATGTGCCTTGCACATAGGCACAACCTTCTTTTAAGCAAAAAAGCTCTATATGTGAACTTTCAATGATCTTTCATCCCGGTTCTCCTGCGCTCTTTACGCTTGCCCGCTTTGCTTTCTCAACAGATGGCAGAGCAGCTGATGACTCTAGCGTATGAAAATGGCATCAATCTGTTTGACACTGCCGAGGTCTATGCTGCTGGGAAGTGAGTGTGTACTTTGACGTTCTCTTAAAAGCCGCGTGATTAAATCTGCGAGTCAGGATTGCAGGCCGATCAAAAAGTGGCCTTGATCTCAGTGATTCAGGACATGGTTATCAACATGAAAAATAAATATTTAATTCCCCTGTTATTCTTACCATTGCTTTAAAGATCCAGAGACTTGGCAAAAATAAAAGTGAACAAAGCATTACTAATTGACATGAATGCAAGGGGATTTGTTTATCCTGCAGTGCAAACCTATGAATAAATTCCCACTGTCATTTTCAGCCGTCTTCGTGCTGTATAAAATAATTCAGAAATGACCTCAATGTGACCACCCTAGTTGTTACACAAATATTATTTAGACTTCAATCTATACTCAATCAGTTATGGCATAGATATATTAATAACTAACAATGTTGTCCTCTTTTGTGGTGCAGCACCCTCCGCCATCCTAATTAGGATAAAGTGGTTCTTAAAATGAGATGAGAGACATAGTTACTTTTATAATTGAGTAACTAGTAACGTTATTTGAATTTAATTGAATGCCTTTATTGTCTACACCAGTGTGTTGGAGTGGTTACTATGTTACTCTTCTTAGCCAGTGAATCACTTTCTCAACCAGCTGAGCCACGACAATCCTTCTTGCCTTCTGGTGTAACGATAGTAACGATAACTTTAACTATTTACTTTTCAAAAGTAAATTAAACAACACTGAACGTTCCTTCTTTAACGCAGTCTGAATGAATGTCATTTCCAAATGCTGTTTATTTTTAAATCTGTATTTATTTTGTATATACACAAGAATCGTCTACGTTGAATACAGAACCTATTGACTAGACGTATTTTGGGCTATTTTCAGCCATCACATCATTGTTAACCTCGATAAAATAAGCCCTCGTTTTTACACCTACAAAAAATGTGCTAGTGTTTGCTACACAGCTGAGTATGTGGTGTTGCACAGGTGTTAATCCTGACAGCTTCCATTCGAAAAAGCAGCATGCTAGAGATTATGTTGCACACATCACACACTAAGCGCGTGAAGAATTGCCTTGAGTTGTGGCATTTGTTCGTCACATTATGTTTCGTTTTTAAATTTTCCTAAATTTCCTTAGCTGAAACAAAAAAAAAAATCTCCACATGGTGTTTGTTTCTCTGGAATATGATTTAGTATACATTCATCATTCATTCATCTACCGTACCACGCACCCTCATAAGGGTTGCAGCAGTTGCCGGAGCCTATTCCAGCATACTTTGGGCGAAAGATAAACCACACGATAAATTGGTTGCCAGTCAGCCATAGGCCATAGAGAGGGACAAAGGACCATTCACGCTCAGAATCATACTCTTCCACCGGGAATTAACCCCCGCGCCTCCCTGTACCAAAGTCAGCCGAGTAAACCAGTACACCATCAAGTGGCCTATATTGAGCATAATAACACAAATAATAAACAAGCACTTTGCTCAACCCGGTTGTGATGCTGTTATTAGCAAAGACAGCCTTTATTTTTATTAGCTTCACATGTGGGCGGCCCGACAACTGAGTGGTTAGTTACCACCTCGGCTTTAGAGAGGGAGACCTGGGTTCATATCCAGGTCGGTCCACCTGTGCGGTGTTTGCATTTCCCCTCTGGGGCTGCGTGGGTTTTGTCCGGGTACTCCAGTTTCCCCCCACATTCCAAAGACATGCATGGTAGGCTGATTAGACACACACATTCCCACTTGGTATAAGTGTGGATGGTTGTTTGTCTCTTTGTGCACTGCGATCGGCTGGCCACCAATTCAGGGCGTTCCCACGCCTCTGGTCTGAAGTCATCTTAGATAGGCTCCGGCAAAAAAGACAGTGCGCTAAAATTATGAACAGCCTCTCATGTGTTGGCCACCTGGCTTTCTAGTATCTCAAAATTTGTCTCGTATCTCGAGATAATTATTTGCTCGAAATTTTACTCGTATCTCGAATTGCTCATATGTTGAGGTACCAATGTAATGACTTTCACTATATAAATTTTACTAGTTCGTATTTTCAACACGCAACATTTCATATCGTTCATGTGTCTCGATTAATGTTGGTCACTGGTGTGTTTTTTTTCTAATAGTATATCTCATGGCTTAATAATAATCAGCATGCTCCTATTTGAATTGAATTGAATGCTTTTATTTTCCTTATATTTTTACTATTCACTATTTATGCACATCAGCATGATCCCTTTCATTATATGCCTAAAGAGGTTTTCAGGTTCAAATCAAGCCATATTTGTGTTTGGCAGGGCGGAAGTGGTGCTGGGGAATGTCATAAAAAAGAAAGGATGGAGGTAGGAGATGTACTTTCATTCTTTTTCTTTCATTTCCGTCTCACCAACTGATCTATAATCTTGTCGTCTATGCTCGCAAATATTGGAAACGCATAGTGTTTCGTGAGCTGGAACCATAAGGTAGAACCATGAAAGATAAAAGTGACATGGCGCTGTGCCTCCTTTAAAGCCATTGAATAATACACCGACTTGGAGGAGCCTCATCTTCTGCTCTGTGCGCCGGGCCTGACACTACAGCTTTGTTAATTTATACACATCTCCAACTCTTATTCATGTATGTTGGTTAACTTCCAATACTGTGGGTGCCTGTGACACTCAAAGGATGACGTAGACGAGAGCAGAAGTTTTTGTCCACCTGTAACCAATGCACACTCACAGGCGGTAGATACCTTTTCACGCTGTGACACATGCACTTTACTTCTCTATTTTCTAGACGCTCCAGTCTGGTGATAACCACAAAGATCTTTTGGGGAGGAAAGTAAGTCAAGATAGCATCTTTAATTTGTCATAGATGTACCCACAGTGAGAAAAGGCATCATTCACATTACTGTTTTTTACTGTTAGTTCACATGACAACTAGACCATTGTTTTGTTTTGACACTCTCATTTTATCCGTTCCAGGGCAGAGACTGAAAGAGGTTTATCTCGAAAACATATTATCGAAGGTGAGTCCAGTAATCCCTCGAATTCTGCGGATAATGTATACCAGATATGGTCTACATCAGTGATTTTCAACCACTGTGCCGTGGCACACTAGTGTGCCGTGAGAGATCGTCAGGTGTGCCGTGAGAAATTATCCAATATCATTTTTTTTAAAATTAACATTTATTAATAGTTTTCTGCAAATATGATGTCATTGTCCAGTGTCCGTGCGGTAGTAAATATACTATACAGAGTGTCATTTTGTAAAATTTTTGGTTAGTGGTGTGCCACAAATTTTTCCAATGTAAAAAATGTGCCGTGGCTCAAAAAAGGTTGAAAAACACTGGTCTACATGGTCTACATTATTGACATTATCGAAAAAACGCGAAGTAGGATCACCCCCAATGTTACTACTACCATACTATATGTTTATGCTTTAATCCCATGCTACATGGCCATACATATTGCCCGGCTTCAGTATGTCTAGAAACTTCCCTTTTTGGTCATAATGGTTCCTTTTTTTCTTGGGTTCATGTGATGCCGTAGATGACGCACGACTCTTGTTCAACGGCGATTCAAAATCTAAACAAAGCCTGAATAGGCGTGGGTAATGTGCGTGATGCGAAATGTAATCCGAAGAAAACAGGCAAGACGTCGTCCTTCTTGGCCTTTCAAATACAGTTGTGGTCAAAAGTTTAGATACACTTGTGAAGAACATAATGTCATGGTTATCTTGAGTTTCCAGTTATTTCTACAACTCTGATTTTTCTCTGATAGAGTGAATGGAACAGATACTTCTTTGTCACTAAAAACATTCATGAAGTTTGGTTCTTTTATGACTTTATTATGGGTTAACAGAAAATGTGATCAAATCTGCTGGGTCAAAAATATACATGAAGCAACACAAATTAGCAATTTTGGTGACTTGGAAAGTTGTCAGTGAAATGAGCATCGTAGCATGGCCTCTTAACTTCTTGTGAGTGATTATGAGTGACTACAGCTGGTGACTTCTTTGAGGCCATTTAAATAGGGCTCATTGGATGTAAAGGCCCACAAATGCTACAATGGGAAAGTCAAAGGAGCTCAGTATTGATCTGAAAAAGTGAATCCTAGACCTGAACAGGTCAGGAAATTCACTTGGAGCCATTTCAAAGCAGCTGCAGGTCTCAAGAGCAACAGTGCTAACAATTGTTTGTAAATATAAAGTGCATGGCACTGTTTTGTCACTGCCACTATCAGGAAGAAAACGCAGGCTTCACCTGCTGCTGAGAGAAAATTGGTCAGGAAGGTGAAGATTCAACTGAGAATCACCTAAAAGCAGATCTGCTAAGAATTAGAAGACGCTGGAACACAGGCATCATTGTCCACAGTCAGGCGTGTTTTGCATCCCCATGGACTGAGAGGCTGCCATGCAAGAAGGAAACCCTTGCTCCAAAAACGGCACCTGAAGGCTCGACTGAAATTTGCTACTGATCACATGGACAGAGATAAGACCTTCTGGAGCAATGTTATTTGGTCAGACGAAACAAAAATCGAGCTGTTTGGCCACAATGCCCAGCAATATATTTGGAGGATAAAAGGTGAGGCCTTTAACCCCAAGTACACTGTGCCTACCGTCAAGCACGGTTGTGGTAATATTATGTTGTGGTGCTGTTTGCTGCCAATGGAACTGGTGCTTTACAGAGAGTAAATTGGATAATGAAGAAGGAACATTACCTTCAAATTCTTCAAGATAACCTAAAGTCATCAGCCCGAACATTGGGTCTTGGTCGCAGTTACGTGTTCCAACAGGACACTAAAACATAAAAAATGGTAATGGAATGGCTAAATCAGGCTAAAATTAAGGTTTTTGAATTGCCTCATATGTCAGAAAGCCATCAAATTTAACTGAACTGCACCAATTCTGTCAAGAGGAGGGATCAAAGATTCAACCAGAATCTTGCCAGAAGCTTGTGGATGGCTAACAAAAGCACCTAATTGAAGTGAAAATGGCCAAGGAACATGTTACTAAATATTAGCGCTGCTGTTTGTATATTTTTGACCCAGCAGATTTGATCACTTTTTTTCTGTTCACCCATAATAAAGTCATGAAAGAACCAAACATGATTTTTTTTAGTGACAAAGGAGTATCTGTTCCAATCACACCATTAGAGAAAAATCAGTTGTAGAAATTCCTGGAATTTCAAGAGAGCCATGACATTATGTTCTTCACAAGTGTATATAAATTTTTGACCACAACTGTAGATGATTCTTTCTCGGTGAACTATCGCTTCTTCAGCGCTGAGTGCCAGCCAATTCAGCACCGAAGAAGAAGCGGAGCCCTGACTTATGCTATTTAGCATCTCATCTTCAACGTGAATTTTGACATTTTTATGAACATTTTTTATTTATATACTTCAAAAAAGGGTGATCTACTGAAGCCACAAAGTGGTGAAATATGACAGTACTGACTTATGGTTAAAAAATATTAATGGGTTTCCAGTTAAGTACCCACATGCAGGTATTTGGAAACATGCCCTGTTTGATTTGCCCCTGTCTTTCATACATTTTTTCGTTCAATATAACATGCCTGAGGTCTGGTTAAATAGCTACTTAACTGGATTGAATTGGATTGGATAACTTTATTCATCCTGTATTTGGAAAATTTCATTGCAACAATAGCAAGAAGGGGGAATGCAAATATAGAAAAATCGCAGTCACAAGTTAGACAGTACAGTCGCAAAGGCCGCAGAACAACTAATCTAGAAACTCTGCATTTTAGATCACCTGTTAACGCCGTATTTCTCAAAAGTTTCGTGCATTCATTCCTATATAAGAACTCCAGTAAAAGCCACTTGTTCTACGCCAATGGATTTATTAACTTGACAAAGGTGTCACAAACAGTGCGGTGGGGCAATATATTATCATTAGCCTTAGCAGAGATGTAATCATGTTCTCTAAGCAGGGGGGTTTTGTGTTCCTTTATCTCAATGTTCCATGTGCGGGGTATTGAGCGCTGTTCGACACAGAAGCAGGGAAGCAGGCAGAGATGAGGGGTAACGGTGTACTAACAGAAACCTTAATAAATTGTGAGGCTCTCAAAAATAACTAGAATTTAACAAGCAAGAGAACAAAACCAAGCCAAATGGAGAGATGAGGAGCACTGGACATGGGGGACCACATGTGAACTCAAGCAACACACCAGCAACGATCTCACAGGGACTGACAAACACACAGGGTTTAAATAGACAGACATGGGTTGACAAGACAATCAAAAACACCTGGGTCACATGAAAGGTAGCAAGCAGAAGATACACCAGGGGTGGGGAAAAGACAGGTGAACTCAATGGGCAATCACAAGAACAGGTCACACAGGAGAAAAAAAAACAACAAAACCTGACCAACCCGATGTGTATGACTCAATCTGTATTATGGCCTCTCCTATATGCATTAGTGGTTTAAATTCCCTGTTTAAGAGAAACAATGAATGTTCACTAGTGTTGAGGACACACATACAAAGATAAAGAAATAATTTGCAATGAAATTAAAATAATCATTATCATTAGTATTCTGTCGTCTCTTAGTACTGAATAATAACTGGGAGAAAGTTTGAAGGCCTCACTTTTGATTTATGTTGACAACGCTCTGCATGAAATACAGTGGTACTTCTACTTAGAAAGTTAATTTGTTCCAGAACTTGTTTCAGAACTTGGATTATTCATAAGTACAATAGCATTTTACATGTAAATTCTCTCATTCGTTCCACTGTTCTCAAAAAAATACTAACTAAACCCTTTAAAAGTTATTAAAGTGTCCCGATTTTGTATGAAAAATGTCACAAATATATAACTCCAGTCTACTTTTTTTTTAAATTTAAATTAAAAACCTGCCTTCATAGACTTGTTAGCAACGTTCACGTGGATAATGCAAACTCATGCAAGTGTGTGACTCTGAGTCCTTTTTTCAGCCAGGCTCCAGAATTGTAATGAACTAGGAATGTGAGAAACAGTTAAATGATGAATACATGCATACATGACTGTAACCCCCACAGCTATACCAACATTATTTTTCTTGTTTACAAAACTACCTGACACATACTAAAAACAGTTCAGTACTATTTCACAGTGATTCTGTACTACCGTATTTATTCAAGTATAATGTGCAAAATGTTGTACCAAAATTTCGGGTGTGCGTTATGCATGAGGTCTTCGCTTTTATGACCAAATCCCAGTGGAAAAACTGCCCTCCCCCAGTGAAAAAGTCCCCTACGCAGCCGTTATACAGGGAGACGTAAAACCTGTCTTTGCACGCTAGATGGCACGCGTCAGCCCATTCGACCAAAAGCCACCCCTCTCCAAATAGACACGTTGATTGGGGAGGGTAAAATAACATAAAAAATTGCTCTGGAGAAACGTTAAGAGAGGCCTCTCAGTCAAGTCCTCCCAGGGAGCACTATCCTCGGATAGGCTTCGGGGCTCGGCCCGCCCCGACATTGGTCGGTGCTCACATTTTGAAAATTTAACTCCAAAAGAAAGGAATCAATTGTTTGGTGAATCTGATGATGTATCAGACTTAGAAAAAAAATAGATAGTATGATGATGAATTATCCTTTAACGGTTTAAAATTGTCAATTTCATTTGAGATTTTTGTTCATACTGGTAGTTTGTTTTACCGGGTTTCCATGCCAAATGTTTAGTCATGGCATCATGTGTTCAGTATTTGCCAGATTACCGGTGCGATCGTTGATGTGAGCTGAGAAAAGTAAAATAACCAAAAAACAAAAAAACACCATTTTTTTGTCACAAACTACAGGTGCACGCTATACTAAATAAATAAAAAAGGTAAATTATACTATGAATTTTTCCATTGATTAAAACAAAATTTCCGACTTATGTGTAATATATAGATAGAGTATACTCTGCTTTTTTTTTAGCAAAAATCACTCATTGGAGCAGAGAGCAATGTTAAATTTTGGATTACAAGGGCCTGGCGTCCATTTTTTGATGTGGACATCATTTTTCTCAGAAACTACATAATGTAAAAAGATAATTTTGTTTTTGCACTCACCAGATCCCAATTAGCTAAATATCAAAGAGAAAATAAGCAAGAGCTGACTTATGAGGTTAAAAATGTATAAATATTTTAAAAAAAACATTTCTTCCATCGGACAGCATTCAACTCTCAAGGTTCTCCTTAAGAAATTATTAATGTAATTACATACTTCTATATTATTGATTGCACAATGTTTGTATAGTATTTTAAAATGTATTCCTTCTCTTCTACTTGCGATTTCCAGGTTTAAAAGCTTCTCTGGAGCGACTACAGTTAGACTATGTCGATGTAGTGTTTGCGAACAGACCGGATCCTAACACACCTATGGAAGGTAATTCTATTGGTCTTGAATATTTTTTTAAACTTCACTTAGTAAATCTTATCAACCACTTACTGTTTGACATCACCGTATGCAATCTCCAAATATATTTTTTTGTTATTAACAATGTTTATTTGTGGAAAAGTGGGGCAGGGTTTCAGCTGGTCGTTTGCTCCTGTCAAGAATGTCTATTTTGAATGAGTTCGGTCAAAGATTGTCCATTTGCCTTTGCTGAAGTGCTTCAATGTCTTCCATGTTTTTGGAAATTAACTTACAAACCATGGGAAACTGAATTTAAAAAAAAACTTAAGGAAATCATCTGCTTTAATCTGTCAAGTGAAAAAGAAATTATGGAAAGCATGATATTTTATAATTTAAGGCAAGGGTTTGCAAACCGCTCCATGAGGGTTTTTGTTCCAACCGACCGATCCAACACAAACAGTTTCACCAATGAGGTTTTTATTGAAACGAGAAGCACCTGACTGCAATCCACTGATTGCACTTCTAAGATTCCAGGTTGGGTGAAAGGTTTCCTCCTATAGGTTGGAACGAAAACCTGCACACACTGCTGCCCAGGCCACAACTGTATAATTTTTTTTGTATATATACAGTTGTGGTCAAAGGTTTACATATAACATAATGTCATGGCGCTCTTGATTTTACATATACATACACAGTTGACAGGAAGGCATATGTAGCTTTTTTTTCTCTGCAGAAACGGTTCGAGCAATGACCCATGTTATAAATCAAGGCATGGCCATGTACTGGGGGACATCCCGCTGGAGCCCTATGGAGATAATGGTGAGCTGTGAACTGAATGTTTTGCATAAATGTGTAAACCACATTACATGTTTTTAAATTTGAAACTACACTAGGCTTCACTTTTTTTACTTTTTTGTCTCCTCCTGAAGGAAGCATATTCTGTAGCACGGCAATTCAATCAGATCCCTCCCATTTGTGAGCAGGCTGAGTATCACATGTTTCAGAGAGAGAAGGTGGAGGTACAGCTACCTGAACTTTTCCATAAAATAGGTGAGACAGTTTACGTCAAAAACTCTACAGCAGCGGTCCCCAACCACCGGTCCGCCGACCGGTACCTTTGTGGAAGGCATTTGGTGCCGGTCTGTCAAAGAAATATTAATGTTTCAAACCTCGCGCACATGAGGCACAGTCGACGCTTAAGTTTGGAGATTATGACCTTATGGTGCACTGCACCTCAGAGTTGCCAGATGATAAAAACTCCAAACCAATCACATTGTAAATATATGTGAAGTTTGCCCAATAACACTGATTACATACCTCTGCAAGCACACATGAACTCATGTGCATTTCATATGGCAAATAAGTGATGCTACTTCAAACAACAAAATGAGACCCGAATAGATTTTTTTTTTATATTCCCACCTTGAATTTCCTCTGGATGAGGTGTGCACAAACTCCCACTTCTGACAAAAGAACTACATATCCCAGCATGAACCGCGTACATGGGAAAATGAAGTCGCAGTCTGCTTAACGTAGTTGCGAGACATCTAGAGGATGATTTTTATTTTATCATCATAACTATTTTAATATTGGTCAATATAAATGGCTCATCGGATTCTAAGGCACATAGTCATCTTTTGAAAAATATTGAGGCTTTTAGGTGCGCCTTATAGTGCGGAAACACTGGCAGACATCATCGGGCGAGTTAAGTGGCGATTTGTGAATGGGTTGTGAATGCCTGGGCTAAAGTGGCGGCTAGCAAGGCAAGCTTTTGCCTTTGCAGGTCGGCATCACTTTTTTCATGAAAGCCCACAGCGACATCTCTGACTGACAGTGATTTGAAAATGTGTGTTTGGACGGCAAACTCGCCCAATTTACAGAACTCTTTATGTCGGATAAAGAAGATGAAGATTTTGATGGATTTTTAGATGTTTGAATGCTTTGAAGTATATTAACGTGAGCACACATTACATCAGTGAAGCACAGTCAAACTCAGTTTTGCTTGTGCTGCCTTTTTTTTTTAAAACATGCTAGCGAATGTTACATGCTAGTACTAACCTAATGTTGTGCCCATTGAGACGGAGCACCTTGTGCATGGGCTAATTTCTTCCACCTCATTAGTACATGTAGTACCTAAAAAACTGGTACTTTATTGGATTTAGGAACAAATTGACTTCCAAACAGTCATGTCGAACCAATTGTGTTCGTAATTTAGGAACCAACAGTATGTTTTTTTTTTTAAATATTTTTTGATCATGATGTTATGAATCCGCAAAGCGATTAAAGATGAGTCCATATCAACTAAGGAACAAAGGAATCGGTTATCACAAAAACTTGAATTTATTCAACATAAAAAATACACGATTATTAAAAGGAGATAACAAAACAGCACGACCAAGTCGGTGAATAAATCAGGGATCAAAAGTTACAACAAAACAGCACGACCGAGTTGGCAAATCAACAAAAGATCAAAAAGTACAGTAAAACAGCATGACCAAGTCAGAGAATAAACTAAGGTTTTCAAATTACAAAAATCCAAAATACAAACGTCAAAAGTCACAGCGAGGTGTTGGGCGAGCAGTGCGGTAAGCAAGGCATGCAATACTCCGGCTGTGGCGGGTGTCCTTAAATACTTGATGTGTCAATCAGCTGCATATGTGCTAATCCAGCCCCACCTAGTTGTCTTAATCAGCTGTTGAAAAAACACATCATTGTAGGCAATACACAACACATGACGCTTAAAGTTATTCTACCACCATAATTTCGCTGAGAGTAGTACAGCCTTTTCAATCGCGCAGCCCCCTTAGAAATAATAAAAAATTCTATAATAATTTTAAATAAGTGGTACTGTGCTTGGGACTTGTTTCTGTGGCTGTCGTGGGGCATTCCACACCTCTATCTTTAGCCATCGTGGATGGGGTCATGAAAAAATTTGAAGTGCTTTACCGGTCCGCGGCGAAAAAACGTTGAGGACCGCTGCTACACAGGAATGGGTGTCTCGTTATGATTTTCACATTTTGTCGTCGTGCAGGTGTGGGGGCCATGACGTGGTCTCCGCTGGCCTGTGGAATCATCTCAGGGAAGTACGACGGAAGGGTGCCCCCGTACTCTCGGGCCTCTCTGAAGGTAGCCACGCCTAGTGTATGGTTGCCTTTGCTATGCTGGTGTGGCTGCCACTGTAATTGCAGTTTTTTTAATTGTGTCCTCACACAGTCCTGTGGTTTGTCCTTTTGTTCTCTGAGTGACTGTCACTAAGTTTATTACCTATTTGGAGTGTGCTTTTTCATGCTTGGCTCAATGATTGTTTATGGTGTTGTTGTTTTTTATATCACTCAGAATTACATCTTCTATCTTTCATAATTACAATGGCTATGGGGCTTAATAGGATTTTGCATTGGTTATTGATCAATCGTTAAATACATGTATTTCAATCAATATGATTGGCTTCCAAAACGGTTAGAATTTTTGGTTAAGCAGCTTAGAAGAGTTAAGATTGGAAATTAGTCTTAACTTAGGGATCAGCACTCATGTTGACGAATATTCATTCATTCATTTTCTGAACTGCTTTATTCTCACTAGGTTCTCACGGGTGCTGGTGCCCATCCTAGCTGACTTAAGGCCAGAGGCCAGAATGGGTGGCCGGCCGATTGTGGGGCATGAGGAGATGTACAACCATTCACACTCATACCTAGCGATTTAGAGTGTCCAATCATTCTACCATGCATATTTGTGGAATGTGGGAGGAAACCGGAGTACCTGGAGAAAACCCACGTGGGCCCGAGGGGAACATGCAGACTCCACACAAGGGGACCGATCTGGATTTGAACCCAGAACCCCAAAGCTGTGAGGCCGGCGCGCTAACCACCCAAGCCGCCGTGTCGCCATGTTAAATATCAATTGTTAAATTATTCATAAAATTTAAAAAGTTGATTTGAGTAACATTGTTTTGTTCTTCATGTTGCTGATCTTGTGCTTTAATCCAGATGGTGTCTTTCATCCTATATGACAACCTAAATTTTAAAAATAAGCCTTTTAGATTAAGGTGAATCAAGAATATTGTTGAGTCAGGTTCCATATTTCAGGTCAGTTGACAGGGTTTAGTTCAAGTTAACTTGAAGGCTTTCGTGTGTGATATCTGGTTCAAGTTTGGACATTTTGATGTGTTTTTAGTCAGGTATTACAGTTTGGCAATTACCTTGAACTTACAAAATAACTAAGGTGAGAGTTGCAATAGGGGGATCAGGTTCATGATTTAAGTTCAGGGTTTTATACCATTATTTATTTAAATTAATAGAATTGGATTTCAAACAGGTTATAGTCTCAAGTTCTCAAGTATATGGTAGGTTTTAATGTTAAAACTAAGAGTTTAGTATTTGTTTTGAATATCTAGTTAGGTGTGAAAATCAAGTGTTCAAATTAGGGCTAGAATCTTATTTGAGTCTATGGATTTAAATGTAGGGATTGAAGTCATAGTTAAGATTCCAAGTAGTGTTAAAAGTACCAGGTTATGATTATTATTAGCTTTTTAAGTGTTGTCCATTTCAAGGTGGAATTGGTGGTTTTTTAAGGTTCATATAGGAGGAATATGATCATAGGACTAGGATTTAAAGTTTGGTCAGGTTCAAATTATACATAGGTTTGATTTTGGGTACAGTTTGAATGTATTTTAGCAAATGAGATGTAGACAGAAGGAGACAGAGTCACGTGTTTAAAAACAGGCCCTGGTGACACGGGAGGCGAGGTGGCCGCAGTGTGAGCAGGGCAGTGTTTTTGAGCAGGTGTGCTGTGTTTTCGACAGGGTTACCAGTGGTTGAAGGACAAGATCTTGAGCGAGGAGGGTCGTCGTCAGCAGGCGAAGTTGAAAGAGCTGCAGGCGATCGCGGAGCGGCTGGGCTGCACTCTGCCCCAACTCGCCATCGGTACGCAGATGCATTCTGCTGCTCTCTCTTTCTGTCTGTCTGTCCGTCCCATCTGGCTCAAATGGGTCAAAGTCGTTGTTTGTCCATGTTTGTCTCTTTTGTGCTAGTGTGGGCAAAATAAGGTTTAATCGCCAGTGGACCACAAATCAATAAATGCTCAGGTGAAACCCAGGTTTGTATATTTGTAATATCGCTGGCATGTAGGAAATTTGTATCCCTAAGTATTTTGTTTAGGTCATGACAGGTTTTTTTTTCAGATTCACCTTATAAACATTATTTTGACTGGTGCTTTTTGATTGACCCTATTTTAGGCATATCTGTTTTGTTGATCCTTATGATTGAAAAACACTTTCAGGTCTTATAACAACCTGTGCAATTAATTCCACAAAGAGCTGCATTGGGTGCAGGTTTTCGTTCCAATATCAGGTGTGCAAAATTATTAGGCACTTTCCTTTCCTTTGGCAAAATGGGTCAGAACAGGGACTTGCCAGGCTCCAAAAAGTCAAAATTAGTGAGATATCTTGCACTTGGATGCAGCACTCTTAAAAGTTCCAAGTTTCTGAAGCGTAATCATCAACCGTTTCCTTCAACATAGTAAAAAGGGTGACAAGAAGCGTGTGGAAAAAGCAAGGCATAAAATAACTGTCCTTGAACTGGAATATAAATCAAGCTTGCAGCTGCTAATATGCCATTTTCCACCAGTTTTGCCATATTTCAGAGCTGCAACATCACTGGAATGCCCAAAAGCACAACATCTGCAATACCCAGAGACATGGCCAAGGTAAGATAGGCTGAAAAATGACCCTCACTGAACAAGACACATAAGCTGAAAAGTCCAGATTGAACCAAGAAATATTACATCCACGGGGGACGTCTAGCCGAGGTACGAGGAATTAGGACCCAATTGAGTGGAAGCGAGGAAGTGAACAAGTGTTCATAACCAAAACTTTAATAACCTTAGGCGGGATCTTACAAAATAACAAAAGACTTCGGGAACAAAACACAAAACCAAACCGGACTAAGGAAAACACGAGGAATCGGGGAACAAGGTAACGTGGATACATGACAAGGGAATTTAGGCAGACAATGACATTATTATCAGTGGGGTTTAAATAGACACAGCAGAGACTATTTTTGAATCACGCGCAGCTGCGCGAGCACAACGGCAAGGCAGGAGGGACGAACGGGTAGGGAAAAGGCAAAATAAAGAACAATAGCAGGCTACTCCTAAAAAGAAATATCTCAAGAATGAGGTTCTATTGACTGATGAAATGAGACTTGACTGAGTCTTGATGGGCCAGATGTGTGGGCCCGTGGCTGGATCGGCAAAGAACACGGAGCTCCAGTCTGACTTGGACACCAGCAAGGTGGAGGAAGGGTGTTGGTATGGGCTAGTATCACCAAAGATGACCTTTTGGGAATTTTTCGGCTTAAGGATTGAATCAAGCAAACTCTGTCATACTGCCAGTTTCTGAAAGACTCTCGATATATCTAAAGCTTACTGTGGACATGACAAATTCATAAGAGCCTAGCTAAGGAAACCGACAGAGGCGGGATCAAATTTTTATTGTCGGTCAATCTACCAATAGTACCATACATCAATAACAACAACCCTATTGGTTTAGTTTTGTTATGTTAATCACCATAGGATACAATTTTAATTGACCTACTGTAAGGCAATGATTGTTTGTCATATATTTTAAATGGTAAATATTATTAGCACATTGTATAGAATTCTGTATCTATTTTGAAGCAAATTTGATCAGATATTTGTTTCTACAGATGTTGATGATCACTGAGGTGTGACTCACTGTCAACATAGGGAATGCAAGTGCTTCTGCGCAAAACACAAAATTGTGTTGTAATGCATTATGCCATCACCTTTTGCAGTTTCTGGCTCCAGCGAAAGATGGTGTGCAACATATACTTTAGTAAATCTTACCAGTGGATCCATATTGATTCCCAGGAATGTCAGATTGTTCACAGGGAAATAAAAAGCCAAAGTAGGAGGCATTCTTATAAGGGCTCTTTACACATAACGAGTAGTCAACATTGGAGTGCCTGCTCATATTGCAATGGAGATTTTTCATGCTGGCAGGAAGATGACATTTATGGATTAGCTTTCACAACCCCTTAACCCAAGCACTCGTCACTTCCAATTACCATAAATCCTCGGAGGACTCCTGGTAGGGATGCTTGCAACGATTAATGTCCTCTTGGTGATCATCTACATCACTGTGACACTCAACTATTGAATACAAACTATATAACAGTAGCTTCCTGTACACCCTGTTGTTTTGGACTGTATCAATGGAGTGCAACTACTTAGTCCAACACTCGATGACCACTTTCATCAACAATAATGTTGCATCCATACAATTTTAAAGTGTTAATCTTTAGTTTAATCTTTATTAAGATGGTACCATTTGGTGACTGCTTCATAGTATTTCTTTTAATGTACTTTGATGGCTCTGTATCCATTTGTGAAAGCAGACGGTCTGAGGAAAGTAAACAATAATGATGATCATAGACAGCAAAACAAATATAATTCTGTATGCTGATTACACATTGTCATTGTGCACTAGGGTTGGCCAATAAAACGATGAGCATAATTATTAAAATTATTTTTGTCAACAATAATAATAAAATCTTTTGATAAAAAATGAATAATATTGAAACGCAATTACACCATCCGATCACAACATAGAACATAAATGCTGTTGTGAGAACAAGGCCAGTTCCAGACCAATGCTCGGGAGAAGAAAAGGATGGTAAAAATGTGTTTTTAGTTTGATTAGCAATAAAAGCTAACACGGAGGAGGAACGCAAAAGGAAAAAATGACGGCCAAAATGAACGATTATGAGATGCAACACAACACAGATCCAATCCACTAAAAGATCCAAGTGAATACTCCCTGGTATGTTCTTGCTTTTTTTTCATTCCTCATAAATACTTGTGCAAACAGCAGCCTTATTGAAAATGTCATTAACCCACTATCCTCATTTGAGGACAGCCTGTAATATTTTTCTCACTTGATATCAAGGTTTTTCCACATTTTATCTAAATGTTCTGAAAATGTTGCAAAAATGTTAAACTTATTTTGGGTTGAAATGGGTTAAGTTTATCCAATTTTTTTATTTTATTTTTTTGTAAATGGCCCAATGTGATAGATGTGAATAATAATTTCAATTATAACCCCAAATTAAATTTAACTGTTTGGTAACTTTTTGTCCCCGTAAAGTAGTTTTTTTGCTGACAGAATGACCAGTTTAAGTAATCAAGTTTACATTAAGAATGTAAATGTATTCTCAATAGTAACTCCCTAGTATCTGCATTTCCTGCTTTTTTTAAATGACTTGCACCAAAACAACTAGGAGAGACATATTTACTTTCAAAGGTTTCCATTATAAAATGTTATTAGTGTACTCATGGTTAACAGTCTGTCTATCATTAGCATTAGGGTGGTGGCAGGTTCGTGTGTGTAATCCTTTCAATGTGGTCAAGTAGTGGTATCAATCATTGTCTGTCTACTGGTTTCTGCAGCATGGTGTCTACGTAATGAGGGGGTGAGCTCTGTCCTTTTAGGAGCGTCCAACACAGACCAGCTGATGGAGAACATAGGAGCCATTCAGGTGAGTATCGACTGTATGTCTGTATTGTGTAAAAAATATGGATGGGCACAAAGATGGTGACAAAGAGCCTCATGTTGCCTCTCTATAGGGAACACGTGAGCCTCTCAGTCACTTTCTGCAGCACCTTCCAATAGCTGAGCGCACCACTGCTCCCTCTTAATAAGGTCAACTTAGGATCACATCTTTTGCCTCAGGGGGGACTTAAAGGCCACTTCCCCCTCCTGCTGATTATTTTGTACCCTATGGATGTTTCCAGTAGTTAGTTAAGGAGGGGGATCCTCTTTCTCCTCCTCATGCCATTAGAGATCTCCCATTTTGAAATGTTAAGCTCTTATCTCCGGTGGGCTCTGCAGTTTTCCTTGAAAAAGAAATGTCATCCTCTTTCATATTCTTAATGATTTGCTGAAAAATTATACGATGACTATAACAGTACAAACAAACCTTCAATCTCAGAACTGAGGGGGGACGGCCTAACTACTCAACAATCTTTCCTCTACAATTGAATAATTTATTCATTATTATTAATAATAATTAATAACCTGAGTGGTTAGCGTGTTGGCCTCGTGAAAGACCTGAGTTCAAATTAACCCCGTTGAGAGCTCAAGGGATGGGTGGGTGTTTCAATCAAAAACCCACCAATTCTGACAAACTCCTAGCATTGATTATGCAATAGTACTAAAATGTGTTTAATAGTATGAAAAGAGGGGGGGGACTTTTTGCACGGCGACAAACAAATTTAAATGAACTTGGATTATGATGGAGACACTCAAAAATAAATTTGATCTAACCTTGCATTAAACTTTATTCAAATTTTGTTTTAAATGTTTATACATTTCTTCTCCCTGGTTGGCTCTATTTGCCAATGCTGACTTTCAACTGCAGCTAAAGGGAACCTATGGAGGGTTGTTTGGTTTTGTCTTCCCTTCAAAATATTCTCCAAATGATGCACACAAATGTCCTCACAATAGGATAACACACGACCACTTGCCAATGAGAAGTAGTATGTACGCCACTCGCACTGACTAATGGGAAAAAAACACTGAAAAAAATGCAACGCTCCGCCCAGTGCTCATAGACATTTCACGTGGGAGTTGCGACAAGAGAGACAGGGCCCATGATGTTCTTATGAGTAGTTTCTCGTGTCCGCTGTATGCTTGTATATCAAAGTATCTCTCATCTCAGGATAAATATTTGCTCAAAATGTTACTTGTATCTCAAGATAAATATTTGCTCAAAATTTTCCTCGTATTTCAAATTGCTCATATGTCGGGGCACTCGTATGTCAAAATATTACTGTATATGTTTCTTTATTTTGCCCCTCTTGATAAGACTGTCCAAAAATGCAGTAAGAGACAATCTAATTTCCATTACTGTCCCTCCCACTCCCCGCAAAAAAATATTTTTGCAAATATCATTTTTCTAAAAATAAAATAATAGAATTAATGCAGTTGTTTTTTTTTATGTGCATGGAAGGAATTTAGTGTAAGGATTTATGTACAAAAACAGACTAGGAATTCATAGTGCTTTATACTTCTTATTATTGGAGTAATTAACTGTTCTTAAATGTTCTTTCTCCGCAGGTTCTCCCCAAGCTGTCATCATCCATCACACATGAGGTAGACAGCATCCTGGGCAACAAGCCTTACAGTAAAAAGGACTACCGCTCTTAACCCCCGGTAGCTGCAGCGCACCCCGCCTTTTTGCCTGATCTTCCGTTTGCTTGAGCTTCTAGCGAGCGAGACCCCCTCCGTTCCCCTCAAGACATCCTAATGCCCCTAACCTCAAATTCCTGGCGCATGAGTGTGGTTGCACCAATAGGCCACCAGGGGGACAGGGGGCTCTTTTGCTCACACTTCCAGGGATAAGATGAGAAAAAAAACTGACGTCTCGAAGACATTTGAAAAGCAGACGTTCAAAAGGGAAAGGAGTGAAAAACATAATAAGCACATGATGACTTGAGTGGTCAGATGTTATTCTGCGAAGCTGAAGGTCATATGCGAAGAACACGTGTTTGTGTTATCTTCCACGTCTTCTTCTTTTGGTGTCTTTTTTTCCAACAACAATCAGCACTTTAGTATGGTCAGTGTCACTTCTCCATTCTTTGCCCACATACATTGCACGAGACAAGAAGTTGCCTCCTGGTGGCTTCCTTATATAGACATTATCTCTCATGCAATTTTGTTTTGTTTTACTCCGATGCTCTGTACTCCTGCTGCCTTTTTAAACCCCATATTTGCCTGATATGCAGAGTTAGCACCTGACTAGCAAACCTGCGTCTATCACGTTAACGATTACTTAAGCTTTAATATTTAGGTCTAAGATATGGAAATTTTAGCTAATGTTAACTATCAGTAGGTGTTACAATGCCTGTGTTTTTAGATTTGACCTTAATTATTTGCTGGAGAAGCAGCCATTTTGTCTTTAATTTCCATGAGGGTGTGATAGATGCCCTTGTCTTAAGTTTTAACTTGACCTAGGAAGGGTTCATTTAGGGTCATTTTTTGCCGTACATTTGTGTACCTCAGTCTTCAGCTTTAAGATAAGGGTGGTGACCATATGGCTTTTTTTCACCTAAAGGTGATGATAGCATGTTTGCATTTTAGTTTTAACATTTCTGTTAGTTTAAAGAAGCATAGGTATCTGTATACAAAGTATATAGGCCTTTCTCTATCTGAGAGTGTTAACATGCCTGTGTAGTTAGCTTTAAATTGCTGTAATGTAGGGCAAAATAAACTGTACTTTTTCAATAGTTCGCAAAATCACAATATTTCAATTAATGTTGAAACACGATAATAACAGTTTGATTTAAATTGTCCTATGCTTATTTTATTTTTTTTACATCGATTTTGGGTGAATTGCATTCACTTTGGAAATGGAACAAGCGTACTCCTGAAACGGGGTTGACGAAGGTTGGCAGTTCTGTATACCTTTGACATTTTGTATTTGTAACAATGCTTCTTAGCTCAACAAAATGGTAGATAATTTAAAACATGTTCCTCAGTTTAACAAAATATAAACTAAAACTCCTGTTGAGCATGTGCGCTACTATGCATATGCAGTATCATAAAGAATTAGAATATATTCGCGCCATTCAATATGTACCACACAGTTGTTTACTAACTGTGACCTTGGTATGACCAAGTTGCTTGTGGCGTCATTATAAAGGAAGGAATTGATTTATTGTGGCAATAGCTCATGAAATCAAGCAGATGTTTTTATGGAATGTGCTATCGTGTGAGTGAGTTGGGATTTTTTTAAATAAAACTAACAGCAACAACGATGAAGGAAAATGTCATTGAGAATAAAATAGCGAATGGAACATTTGACGTTCTTGCATAGCTCATTCTACTTGCTTTGTAATTGATAGGCAATATAAGTATTAACATTAAACACAAACTGCATGCAAATTAGAAATTAAGGAGCAGCAGGTGCTGTAAGTATCATTGCTTGCTTTAAAGTGATGTAGGGACTTTCGCAGCTATTTCATTTTTAACTGAGAAATTAAGTAATTGACTTTCAACATAGGATCTGAAAAGATCCCCTCTATTAATTACGCTAACAAGAAATACACTTTTATCCAGGCCACACGCTTAGTAAAATACATCATACATTACCACAATGTGAATATGTAATAAACTAGATTTTGAATTTGTACAACTGCTGTCACCTTTTTTGCTGCACAAAGCAAACATTTTTAAAAAGGTACCACCAGTTCATGCTCACGTTTTGGCTTGAAAGCACGAGGACCCCCAATGAAGGCATGATTGAAAGTGGGAGAAATGTGGGATTGTGTTTGTTGACCCATTACAATGCTGTGTGCTGTATTGAGATGGAAGTGTGCCATCAAATAATCTCAATGTTCAGGATGCACTTCATCACTCATCACGGTGGTGACATGTGTCAGTAATGGATGCTAAAATATATATTATATTTTCACCTGGATCAATTTATTAGATTTTATTATCCTGCTTTTTGTTTCTTTGTTTTGCCTCTCAATAAGACTGTCCAGCGGTGTTGACCTGGAGAAAAATAGAGACAACAATGTCATTTGCATAATGAGACCCCTGTATATAATATATATAGTACATTATATTCCAGTAGTGATCGCCTCTGCCTTTTTTTAAATCATTCTTTTTGTATGTTCTTTCGCAGGCATTGCTAACTGCACTGTGCTTGAATCTGAATTCTAGAAAAGGATATAGAACTTCGTCATCATTAAAAAGAATGGCAAATTAAAATAGTCTCTGTGTGTCTCTTTACAAAACCAACAAACAGCAAATGTCAACTATTATTGTATATAAAAAAGGCATTGTTCGAAGCCACATTGTCTGCTTGTTAGCTTGATGTGGATGGGAGACACAATGAAGGTCATAGCTCATTTAGATTTTTTTATGCATGTAAGAGATATATATTTGGGGAATTGCACAATGTCACCTTTAATGACTTTTTCATGGATGTCCATATTCTCATTATTTTTTAAACAATCAATTGTAATTTTGTTCATTGTTTTCATGGTGACATTTTTAAAACATTTCCAAACATATCACTCTTAAAATTAAACCTCCATTTTTTTTTAAATACAATAATAAAACTTTTAGTAATACATGATTTTATGAAAATGTATGAATTATTTTGATCAAGTTTATAGAATAAAACATTTCCATCCAACAACAATTTTCCTGGATATTGTTTTATTATACCATATATCCAATACATTTTTGCAACGCCAACTTATTTTTTTTAAATGCTGGAAAATACTATTATTACTTATTTATTTATGCATACATACATATATATGGGCTGTGTAGTGTTTTCTTAGCCTAATAAATATTTTTCTTCGTCTTTGTGGTCCCTTGTGTCTTTTTCCTTCAACCTGAAGGCACTCACCGTGTGCAGGCACGCACAATGACCAGTTACTGGGTGGCTTCGTGCATTATCTTCACAGCGGGCCACTTGAGAACAGTCCACTCCATGGCGACCATTGGGACACGCTGTTGTCAAAGGAGATCTCACCTCAATTGCTTGACATATTGATGTTGACATTTTGTTTCTTGAGGACTAACTTGTGTTGCAACGAGGACCAATGTATCCTGCAGGACATATGCAGGCGCCAGTGGACGTCAAGCACACCCCGTCGTTTTGACACTTGCAATCCCACTTGCAGTCTGAACCGCAATGACAAGCTTTGCATGATGAACTGAAGGCACACACGATGGTGATAATAAAATAAATGGAAATGCATCAAATTATCAAGTCAAATGCTCAAAACCTAATATTGAAAACTTGAATTAAGTATGTTTATTAAAATCAGTGTGTACTGGGACCTACTTCTGTTACATTGGAGCCCATAGAAGCCAGGAGCACAGTAGCATAATCCAGACACCGGGTGGCACAGTTGGTTTGTTTGGTAGCACATTCAAACCTCATTGCAGTTTGGACCAAAAGTTCCAAGGTGGCAGGCTGACATGGATAGAGCAACAGACAGGTTAGACCAGGGGTGTCAAACTCCATTTGGTCTGCGGGCCGAATACAGCTTAATTGGAGATCAAGCGGGCCGGACCAGTAAACTCATTGCAAAATTTCATAGATCTAACAATAAGACCACTTTTTTCCTTTGTATTCATTACTAATACTAATAATTAGTGCAAAAAGTAAATTATCAAAATGTTTATTAACAGAATTTTCCTTTTACATTATGAACAATGTATTATGAACAAGAGAATAACATAAGAACATAAATAAATGTCAATTCATGTTGTCTGCACGTACTAAAACACTGGGCCCCCTAGCGGATAATACAATAACTACAAATTCTGTACCTTTATTACAGTGTTTTCCTCTCCACCCAAGTGGACACTGACAGTCACCTGTGACAATGTGGCACGACGCCACATGCTCGCACTGACATCTCTCTTTACAATTGACTCCAAATTTGTCCTGCTCACATGCTGGAAGTTCAAGTGAAAGTCACAAAAAATATTGAAACATTGCTCCAACTCTTACCTTTGTGGCAGCGTTCTCCTGTTCATCCCCCAATGCAGCTGCAGCGTCCCGTCTGTGTGTCACAGCTGCCTCCGTTCTCACACTTGTATTCATGCTGGAGTCGACGCCAAATCGGCCCGTGTCATCAAACAGTAACGCTATCCCGCTGATGACAATACAGTGGAACCTCTACTTACTTAATTAAGTTGTTCGTGAGTCTGGGCATATTTTACATTGAATTAGAATTAGCCTTTCGCCCAATGACAACTCAGTTAGGCTTCAGCAACTCTTTCGAGGATGGGTAGTATGGAGGATGAATTAATGAATTAGAATATTTTGTTCAACAGTCTTTCATATTGCCCACGATAAACGCATGAAAAATTATAACGTTATATTGATGTTGAATGAAATACATACATGAAAAATATATATTTTCTATTTATCAGGCCATTAAAATGGCGCTACACCAAACCAAACAAAAACAAAACCTCAAGCACCTCAGTTCAAACATGCAATCGCTGATGGCGTTGGTTTAGCTGAAATCTCTCTCTTGCTCGCTCGCTCTCTCATCAAGCACATGCGCCAAGTGGCCACAGGATGCCTTGGAAATTATCCTAGATGGCGGCGCGCATGGGCGCAGCGGCTCTTTGGTTTCCAGTTTGGTGTTTTGTTTTCTCAATCAAATAAAAATAATAAAAATATAGCCCACGGACGCCCTTTCTCAGCTGCATGACTTTTTTCCACACTAACTGGGAACTTTTTGAACACCACAACCTCCAGGACTAGACGTTTCCTACATCAAAAACTGCACGGACAACATCACTGTTAATAAACGGATACAGGTTTTTCCTAACCAAAAACCCTTGATGACCAATGAGACACAGGCACTCATCAAATGCCGTAAAACCGCTTTCAGGTCAGGGGACAAGATATAATAAACGCTGCCAGAGCAGAGTGGCATTAAAAAGGCCAATGCAGCATATACAAGGAAAATTGAGGAGCACTTCACAGAAAATAACCCAAAGAAGATGTGGCAGGGAATACGACATATTACCAATTACAATGACAAAGAAGATGTGGCAGGGAATACGACATATTACCAATTACAATGACAATAATGTGTCTGTTAACGCAGATGCCTCACTATCTTAGAAACTGAACCGTTTCTTTGCCCGCTTTGAGACTGACAAATCAGACCCAGTCTCACCACATCCACCACCACCCTGCAACAGTTCACTGGAGCTTCAGGAACATGAAGTGAGACAGGTACGGTGGACTGCAGTTGTGGTCCATGCATTTTTTTGTAGCGCATTCAACTTCACTTCCTAGCAGTATTTAATGATTAAATACAAATACTGGAGCTTTTCAGACATTACAATCAGGCCGGGGGGGGGGGGGGGGGTTCCTGGGAAAAGACAGCAATGAACGTCAATGGCGTATCAGCAAACATTGCCCGAAAGCGGGGTAAAATCCAGCCAAAATCAGCATTTATTGATTAAATAAACATACTGGAGCTTTTTAGATATCAGAACCGGGCCCAGAGTATCCTTTCCCCCGGAAAAAGATGAAGGTCGATACGTCCATGTACGTCCATACGCAAAATGGCAAAAATTGCACTAAAATGAGGTAAGATCCACTTCCTAGCAGCATTTATTGATTAAATATAAACACTGGAGCTTTTCAGATATCAGAACTTGGCCCACAATTGAAATATTATTTAGGAATATAGCCATATGTTACTCACCAAAAAATATTTTTAACTGTACACAATATCCATCCTCCTTTCTTTCTTCCTTCTTTTATATCGCCATCGAAGCTGATACCGAAAGTCGAGCCTGTCCTGTCGTATTTCTATCATAGTTCGTCTTGAAAATGGCTTTAAATCAACACAACAATAGATCTGCTTGTGCAGCTCGCTCCAGATACAGTTTGGTACACTTTGGCCCGCCTACTCTATCACTAACCAATCAAAGTTGGTAAAAGCGATCACGTATCCCTACGCCAGTGAGAAGGCAATGACGTATCCCTACGCCTGTGACAAGGCAATGTGTTGTTGCCAACTCGAAATTTGATTGGTTAAAGCAACAGTCTTATCAACGCTTGTTTAATGCAGCAGAGACTGCAGAACTGATTGTGATCATAAGTGGAGTATGTGTAGACAGGGTCCAGTCCTTCAAATTCCTGGGGGTCCAAGTCACGGACAAGCTCTCCTGGTCTGCCAATGCTATGGCAGTGGTGAAGAAGGCCCAGAAACGACTCAATTTCCTGAGGATACTCAGAAGGAACAACATGGACACTAAGCTTCTGGTAACCTTCTATAGAGCCACTGTGGAGAGCATCTTGGCATACTGCATTACCGTGTGGTACGCTGGAAGCACAGCAGCAGACGGAAAGGCCATGCAGAGAGTGATCAACACTGCCCAGAAGATCATCGGCTGATGTCTGCACTCGCTGGATGACATTGCCAGCCCTTGCTACTTCAGCAGAGCCAGGAAAATTGTCAGGGACCAATACCACCCTGGTCACAACCTGTTCCAGCTGCTGCCCTCTGGCAGACGCTATAGGTCTCACAAAGTATGGATAAATAGGCTTAAGGACAGTTTTTTTTCCCACAGCCATCAAGACTCTGAACTTGCATTAGCACGACACACAATCCCTTCTATGCAATAACTTCGGGTGTGCAATAACAATGAGCAATATCTCAGATTGTGCAATATTTTAGAATTTACCTAGCCGGGATGTGACTTTTATACTTTGAAGACTGTCTTTTAATCGTGTGTTTTGTTCATTGCAGTGAAGCGTGGGTGCCCCCAAACTGACCCCTCTGAACCCGCTGAGGACATATATATCATCGCAGTGAAGCAGTGGGCTTTGTATTGCTTTCGTTTGGTGACACGCACGGGCAGTGTTCCCTTTGATGGATGCGTGCACAACCACTGGTGCATGCGTGAGCACAGTATTACGGACGCATCTGGAAGGATCACAGGAGAGGGCGGAGCCCTTGGACCATCGTGGATTTTCCCTTCAAAGTAACACATTTGTACCCCCTATTACACGGCTTATAGGTGAGAAATTGTCAGATTCAACTATTTTAAAGCTATTTTAAGAGTGCGACTTATATGTAGGGGCAGTTTACACGGGAGTAAATTGGATTGGATTGGATAACTTTATTCATCCCATATTCGGGAAATTACATTGTGGCAGTAGCAAGAGGGTGATTAGACAGAACTGCAAAGCAAAAGCACAAAGTACATACCAAATCAAAGTAAATGGAATCATCAAATCATTAAAACATAAAAGCAGCAAAAACACAAAACGAACAAGAGTGGACAGAGCGACCGTGGCCGCCGTCTGCCGCTTAAACAGCGCCATTTTGGTTGCGGTAACTGAATCGGACTCAAACAGACGTTGTAAAGTTGGACAAAAACTGGAACCCCACAGAACAGCAAAGCAAAAACACAAAGTACAAAGCAAATCAAAGTAAATGGAATCATCAAATCATTAAAACATAAAAGCAGCAAAACAGATATCTTCAAAGCGAATGCTGAATACGTACTTTGATGTTTAATGCTGTTATTGCAATGTTGTTGCCTTATCACAGTTTACATTTCAAAAACCAGAATCCATGCATTTAAAAATGTGATTGCACTTAAGATTAAGGAATTAAATGTTCAGATATTAAGATGTGATAGTTTTTGCATTATTTGAATGAGCCAAAATAACATACTCCCGAATATATATTGTTATCATCAATTGTTTGAGATATCCTGTAATTATTTTCTGTATAAAAATTGAAAAAGAGGGAGTTGTCTTATAATCAGGATCGTCTCATATTTGGGCCAATACAGTAGTCTTCACTCCATTTTAAATGGTTCTCTGTACCACAATTGAAACTGAATGGAAGCATCTCATCATTACATAAGGGTAAATGTTGAAAAGCAAATATTTAACATCAAAAAACTTTAAAATTAGAGTAGGTTTTTACTGGTGGACTTTTGGCGAGAGCCCATGAATGGTGGCTTTCAGCTCCAAAGCCATTGTCAACAACTATTTGTTCAAAACACTTTTTCGCTTGCTCAAAACAGCCCTCAGTGTTTTGATCGAATAACAGAATATACTCCCCAGCTGTACTCAATTTCTTGATTTCTTTAAACAATTTGGCCCTCTCCATTTGAATGGAGAGATATTTATATCTGGAATGTTCTTGTTGGAGCAAGTTCCTACCCAAGACGTATAAACATGTTTTGTACGCAACATATATTAACCATTTTTCAATGAAAAAGAACGAATTGCTTCGAAAAAAATGACTAAAATGATGGTCACCTAGACAGTTAAACTACACAGATGATGGTGCTGCACACAAACCCTCCCCGTTTCATTGGGATATTTAAACTAGGATTGAAAATACATGTACCGTTTATTGGTTGTTGTTTTTTTTTTTTTTATTAAAAAGGTGAAGTATTCCGTGAGGTTACAGTGAGACTTAACAGCTGTGAAAAAAGTGAAAATTAAGATGCAGGCATGATAACAAATTCTAATATGAAACACCATGCATGGATTCTCTTGCTAATATTTAAGCTTGAGACACTTGAAAACACTTTTTACGCCGTAGTTTGTTTAAATTAGCCAGTTTTACTAATAACATTGAGTCAGTAATGTGTGAAAAGTCATACCTTTACTTACTTAAATGCCTGTATGTACAACATTTTCAGGTTACGAACTTTTTATATTTTTATATGACCTGAGATAGGAAAAAGATCCGAGTTGCGAAATCCCCCCAAAAGTAAATGGATTTCCTTTTACGTTATTTTATTTTGAAAATAGCGTCCCGGGTGCATTGATTCTCACTTTAGAACATCGCTACCCTCTACTGGGCTAAAAGTCTAAAACGTACGGGTTTATTCAGCGGTTAATAAATGATTATTACTCTTATAATATAACCCTTATAATTTTTTCTCCTTTTTGTGTCTTTCCTCACACCTTTCATACAAAATTGGGACACTATGACCAATTTTAAAGGGTTAAGTTGGTAGTTGTGTGAGGACCGTGGAACGAATGAGAGAATTTACATATAAAGTACCATACCTGTCAACCTCGAACCATTTGTGATCTTACCAAATTTTGTTTTCGCCCTTACATATATGTATAAATACATGGAAAATCTTACCACTTTACTTTTTTGTAAAAAATCACGAACAACAAGTGAAAATGAAAGTAAACATAAACAAGGGAACAGGAAACGGAAATCACATGGTGAAAGTGTTACAAAACGAAATGTTTATCATGATCTTTTTTTTTTAGCCAATCAGAGGCGCCGGTACATATATCACTTGGCAGACATGCGTTTCCGGGAAGAAACAATGGCGGATGGTGAAAAATGGCTAGAAAGTGCCTTAATTTATTTTTTTTTCTCAAAATCACCGTTTAGCGTACCATTTTCATGTGTACAGCGTACCAATATAAAAATGGGCTTTCAGTTGTACCAATTACGGCGAGAACGTACCAGTTGACAGGTATGAAGTACTTTTGCTTACGAAATTTTCACGTTACGAAAAAAGTAGAGGTATGGCTGTATATTGTTTTAATAACATAAAAGCCTCAATTGACTGTAAGGTTTGCCATCTTTCTTGACAATAGAAAAATAAATAAAATGAAGAGAGTAAAGTATGATGTGTGAGGGAAAACGGTTTTGATGTAATTGATGGTTGTTTTATCCTGTGCCAGCTCCACACACAAAAATATTCACGCAATTTATTCTTTACCTTTTCCAATTCCTCTGTACTTTTACTTTGGCAACAGTGCCATTTTTTATCTCCTTTGGTTGTTTTTCATTATGGTCATTACTTTGGATGATGATGTCAACGCGTAGGCACTTGCGCTTACCTTGTATGGAATTTACATGTAAAATATGACTCTACTTATGAAAAATTCAATTCATGAAACTACTGATGCAACTAATTCAGTTCATAAGTAAAAGTATAGTACAGTATAAATATTTTGGAAAACCTTTATCCACTCTATGGTGCAGTGGTTCTTTCAATTTCTGACTTCGGTGTGAGGGGCACTGTGATTTTGAGTATGAATTGTCTCCGTTTGTGAGCCTCATGGCTGACTGGCGGCCAGTCTATGGTATAGTACAGCTTTTCCCAGAAGTCAGTTGGGATAGGCTCCAACACCGTGTCCCTGGCAATGGAAAACATATGAACAAATGGAAAACTTTAAACAATCACTCATTTATTTTCTCTGCCGCCTATCTTCAGAAACGCCGCAAAGGTGCTGGATTCTATCCCAGCTAACCAAACACTAAAAATGAAAAATGACTTTTTGGGGGGGAAATAATAGAAAGAAAATGAAGACACTTTTATTTCTTAAATATTAAAACATAATGACCCGCTGTCGCTTATTTGCCCACATGTTTACCCTAAAATCATGCCAAACAATGACAAAGTTAAAAATTAGAAACGCTAATAAAAGGCCTTTAAAAAAATAAACATTGAATTAATATGAAACACATTATAGTGCAATTGTGCATCAGGTGAAGTCCGTTAATGCCTCTCAGAGGTGGATTGCTCCATCATATTGTTTGGCCTCTCTCACTTTGGTTGCAGAACGGTCCAGTCCAGCCTTTGGCACATGAGCAATGCCCGCTGACTGCATTGCAGTGGGCACCATTATGACATGAACACTTCTTTTGACAGTCAAAACCAAAGTAGCCCTGAGGACAGCCTAAAGTATACAGTGATTGTTGTTACTAAATTAAAATGATATAGAAAATAAATACAAACAGTAGAATTTGGAGGAAAGATCAATGTCTTACGTTTTTGGCAGAAAGTTCCAGCCCATCCTTCCTGGCATGTGCAAGCGCCACTCACATGGTCACACACCGCCTGATTTTCACACTGACAACGGTGACGACAACCTAGACCAAACATTCCTGCTGGACACTCTGATGGATAAAAATTACATTACATTAATCAATATTAAATAATATAACTATACATTTACATGAATGGAAACCAAGAAAAAAAAGTAGGACAATTTGCTTGTTCCACTGTTAAATCTATTACAGTAATCCACATCATCCTTAACATTGCACTCATCTATAGACAACTCCACTGAGACACTGTGTAGCTCTGAAAGCTCTGCTGTTTTGGTTAGCAACAAAAATTAGGGCAAGTTAAAAAAAGTACCAGGAACTACTTACTCTCATGGCATAGAGCCCCAGTGTAACGAGCGGTCTCAAACTCGCGGGGCGATAAATTGTGGCCCGCGTCTTAATATGCAAGATTAATGTCCGCGCGGCCCGCAAGATTGATATGAATGACACTGTGTTCGGAGCTGGATGAACCAATCACGGTGAGGTATATGGCTCTGGGGGGCGGGACATTGGCCGGGCTGTCCAGTGCCTCGCTCACTCACTCATTCATTCCTCCAATCAGATGGGCGGAGGAGAAGCCGTGAAGCCAATCACCTCGCCCGGCTCGGAGACCTGCCGTAATCCAATACAGTCGGAGAACTGCCGTAATCCAATACGATCGGAGAGCAAAAGTGCGCATGCGCCACAAACCGCGCGACTGAAAATTAAAAATTCAATCCGAGACTCATTCCAAGTGTAAACACATATTACAGCCCCAGAGATGTCTGTTTCAAAGCCTGCCGAGAAGAGAAAGGTCAGTGATGAGTACAGACCGTTTCAAGAAAAGTGGGGAGTGCAATATTTCTTTGTTGAGCACATGGGCACCGCGACATGTCTCATTTGCACTGAAGAAGTTGCGGTCCACAAGGAATACAATTTGAAACGTCATTATGCAAAGAGACATGCTGAGGAGTACGAAAAATACCAGGGAGATGAGAGAGCCAACAAGGTTGACAGTCTTAAAACAAGTCTTCTGGAGCAACAGAGTTTTTTTCAAGAAGGCTACCAAAGAAATAATGTAGCAGTCGAAGCTAGCCACGCCGTTTGTGAGCTGATTGTCAAATCAGGAAAGCCATTCACAGAAGGTGAATTTATCAAAAAGTGCATATTACAGGCTGTACAAACTGTCTGTCCTGAAAAGAAAAGTCAGTTCAACAACATCAGCCTGTCTGCCAACACCGTGGTAGAGTACATTTCTGACATGTCAAGTGACATTTATGATCAACTGTGTGAGAAAGCGCAAAGTTTCAGTGTATATTCAGTGGCTCTTGATGAGACCACCGACATCACAGACACTGCCCAGCTCGCAATATTTGTCCGTGGTGTTGATGACAATTTTGAAGTGATGGAGGAGTTGCTCACAGTAATTCCAATGCATGGCCAGACCACCGCTAAGGAATTATTTCACCAGCTCTGTGATGCCATTGAGAATGCCGGTTTGCCATGGAAGAGCTTTGTTGGAATAACAACTGATGGAGCCCCATCAATGATTGGGAGGAATGGACTGGTAGCACTTGTTCAAAAAAAACTGGAAGAGGAGGGTGTGGAGGAGGCCATAGCTCTGCACTGCATTATCCATCAGCAGGCCCTTTGCAGCAGATGCCTGAAGTTTGACAATGTGATGTCTGTCGTTGTGAAATGCATCAACCAAATCAGATACAGGGGCTTAAAGGATAGAAGGTTCCGTGCTCTTTTGGAGGAAATAGAGTCTGAATATGGGGATGTGCTCTACTTCACCGAGGTACGTTGGCTCAGCAGGGGAAATGTGTTGAAGAGATTTTTTGAGTTGAGAGCAGAAGTAAAAGACTTCATGGAGATAGACGGGGTTGCTGTTCCTGTGCTAAGTGATCCCAAATGGCTCATGGACTTAGCTTTTCTTGTTGATATCACACATGAGCTTAATGTACTGAAAACGAGGCTACAAGGCCAGGGGCAGCTTGTCAGTGCTGCCTATGACAATGTGAGAGCATTCTGCTCTAAACTTTTGTTATGGAAAGCCCAGCTCCCTCAGACAAACCTTTTCCATTTCCCAGCATGCAAGGCTCTTTTGGATGCAGGCACACCATTCAGTGGTGAGAAATATGTGGAGGCCATTTCGACCCTGCAGGAGGAATTTGATCACAGATTTGCAGACTTCAAGACACACAAAGCCACATTTCAAATTTTTGCGGACCCCTTCTCCTTTGATGTGCAAGATGCCCCTCCTGAGCTTCAATTGGAGCTCATTGACCTGCAGTGCGATTTTGCACTCAAAGCCAAGTTCAGGGAGGTGAGTGGAGAAGCAGACAAGCTTGGACAATTTTTGAGAGAGTTGACCCCCAGCTTCCCTGAACTTTCCCGAATGTTCAAGCGGACCATGTGCCTTTTTGGGAGCACATACTTGTGTGAGAAACTCTTTTCCACCTTGAACTTCAATGAGTCCCAGCATAGGTCCAGACTTACTGATGAGCATCTTCAAGCTCTATTGAGGGTCTCCACTGCTTCCTCCCTCAAGCCAAATGTTACTCAGCTATGTGAGAAGAAGCGCTGCCAGGTCTCTCGCAGCAAGAAGTAGGCAAGAGAAGCTGTCTCCAGAATATTTCATGTTCAATGTTCCATTCAAGTTCATAAAGTTAAAATTTAAAGAGCTGTTAATACAGACATTTTAAACGGAATAAAAATAATTAGTTTTCTCTACTTAGCCAGCCACTGTATATCTACTGTATGCTCATTATTAGTATTATTTTTATTACTGATTGATTTATTTTTTATTCATCTTTAAGTTCATTTATTTGATTCATTATTTTTTTGTTAAAAAATAAAGATATTTGATAACTTTGGAATGTTTTATCAGCGCTTTTCTTGTGGAAATCCAGATGCGGTCCAGTCTCACCCAGAATCTGCCTCTAGCGGCCCCCAGGTAAATTGAGTTTGAGACCCCTGATGTAAACTATTTTCATTGACTAAAGTGTTGACTTACTAACTCTCTTCACTGCTTAAACCTGAATATTTTTCTACTATGAAATAAAAATAAACAAAAGTGAATACTGTGGGCCCACACACCTAGTTTGCAACCATAACCATGACGACCCGGGGGGCACTTTCGAAGGCACGCCCCACTTACGTGGTCACATGACACCCCAGTCGGACATGCACATTTCTTTTCACAGCCGCTGCCGTATGTTCCTGGAAAGCATTCTATCGAGGGAAACACTGGTGTATGTAAGAAAATACATTATGATACATTTTCCTTCGACAAGGTCCTCACCTTCCTTACAGAATTTGCCTCTGTAACCGGGTTTGCACACACATGTGCCATAACGCTGATGACACGCCAAAGTGTTGTGGTGGATGCACTGACACTCCTTGGAGCAGCCGGCACCATATGTCCACTTTGGACAAGCTGGAGGGAGAAAATCATACTGTGACCACATGTGAAATAAAAAAGATCTCATCTGATAGGTGGCATACTCCTTTATCAACGTACAATCCATACAGTTCACTTTGTAGTTGTAGCTGCAATTTCAAAACTTCATAAAAGAAGCAAAAGCCTTTCCCCTCAACATCAAAAATCATATAACGTGTGTCATATTCTGTTGCCTACAATGACGTGTCATTTCAGAAACGAATTAACCCAACGAAAAGAGGCGCGATTAGCACACCTGCAGCTGATTGACATATCCTGTAACGGCTACAACCTGCTGATTGTTGGAGTGTTGGGTGTTCTTTTTGTGTATACATTAAAATAAGATAAGTTCATTCCGTAAAATTCCTGTGAATTGACCTTGGGATTCACCTTGGCTCCTTGTGACTCCATTTGAATTGACAACAGAAAAACTTGGCAATAATTTGAGACGTGGACCAAGTGACGTGCAATTGGACTCATCGAATTGTCTGCTAACAAGCATAACTCATCGTTGACTACATGTTTTGGCAACAAGATTTCTATTAAAACATTGTCTTACAGAGGTGGCAGAACCGTCCATAGAGTCCGGGGTCACACAAGCAGGCTCCATATGTGCGGTGACAATGTCCGTTATTGGTGCACTTGCACTTTTTGTGACAATGTTTACCATAGAAGCCTTTTGGACAGCCTGCACACAAAAACAATGTGTGTGGGGGAAAAACGTGTTATGGGAGTGGACAGATTAAAGAATTTACTACTCACCATCCTGGCACATATCCCCATTGATGCCTGGTGGACAGCGACAGCGCCCAGTGACAGGATCACACCTAGCGCCGTTCTGACACTTGCAGGTGAAGTTGCAGTTTTGCCCAAAATACCCTTCTGGACATGCTGTGACATTAAACACAATATATACATAGAGGTTTGTACTGCAACATTTCAGAAAAAGTTAATTTTATTGCAATCACAAGTCGTAATGTGTATGTGTTCTCACATTGGTTGCAGATTATACCCGTCCACCCATCAGGGCAATCACAGCCGTTCTTCCAGACATTACACTTGCTTCCGTTCAAACAGTCATCACACGTCAGACTGCAGTCATTCCCGAAAGTGTCGTCCAAACACACTACAAGAAACCCATGAACATATTTTAGTACATTTCTGACATTGGAACTTCCAATGATACTTTGTTCAACCCTTTCATTCTGCTGCTGTCAGTTTTTTGTCGATGCATCATCATTTAAAGATAATGAATGGATTAAAAAGGTTGTTTCAAGTCTTTTTTTTCATGTATTATGTATATCTACGCATGCGCATGTCATCCTTTATCGATATTGACGTACGCACCGCTAAAAAAATACATACGATTGAGGATAATTTTTCTGGTATACCGTGACAATAGTAACGATTGATGACAGTAGCGTCGTTGGCTACCAGCCTACGAAACTATCTTGATTTTAGCCAAAACGGTCTTGTTGAGATCGGTTTTCATAAATATTGGCAATTTTTTTTAAATGTCCCCGTACAAAACTCGGTATACGACGTACATGATTTGAAATGGTAAATGAAATACGTTGAAAACGTAAAAGTTGACAGGTTTTTGTTGAGTAGGGTTTACAAATTTTACAAAGGTGGATCCTATTGGGTCTTCAGCAAATAACATGCTCAACATCTTGATTGAAGGTTGGAAAAAAAGTATTGGTATAAGTCAGTGGTGTGCTGTCAGGACTTTCAAAGCCTTCTCTGCTGGCCTAAGAAATATCTGAATCATATATTATATTTTGTCTATCAATATTTATTAATAATTCCAAGTAGTCTGTTAGCTTCCTTTCATTGCTTTCCCCCTGGTTGCACTGTTTCCAGATGAGTGTTTTCATATTGAAGAATTTAACCAATTACATTTTAGCAATTATTTGTTGCCAGGGTCAGAAATCTGCCTCAAGGCCTTCACAATCAGTTCTGCGGTCTCTGCTGCATTAAACAAGCATCGAGAAGACTGTTGCTTCAACCATTCAGAATTCGATTTGGTGACACCAAGGCCTTCTCGCAAGCGTAGGGATACGTCATTGCCTTTTCGCAGTTGTAGGGAAACGTCATCGCTTTCACCAACTATGATTGGTTAGGTAAACAAAAATAGGGAAATCTTAAAAAGTTTGATAGACTAAACTTTCATTTCGGCGACACAATGAAAGCGCTGCATCCCAAAACAAAGGAAATGATGTGGAACTTCTTTCTATCATTGCTGAAAGAAACACGGATTTACATTACCACTTGTTCACTAATAAAGTGTTTAGTGGCCCGTCAGGCAAAATATAAAACAACCTGATCCCTGTTTTATTGCTGAAGTGATGGAGCACCGGAAGCGTGACGGGACGTTTGGTTGCTGGTCGCTGGTCTTTTGGTCCCTTTTGGTCATCGGTCCTTTGGTCGCCAGTCAAATGTACTTAGATATTAAACAGTAGTTAGATATTAAACTCTTCTCTTAGAAATGAAACTCTCATGAATATAATGTTGAGAGCTGGCTTCAACAGTAAACTCTGTCACCATTTGACCGGCGACCAAAAAGGACCAAAAGAGCGCCGACCAAAAGACCGGCGACCACCAAAGCACATTTGGGTGATTTTGAATTTAGTTTTTTCACACATTTAATGGCATTTTTGAGCATTCAGACGTGCTTTTTTTTCAATATTACAGAACAAAAAACTGGATGTACAGTTTTGTCTTGCAAGAGTAAAGGAGTTTTGTGACACAGTTGAGCGCAAGAGGAACCGATATGAGGAAATCTACGAGTCCACTGAACGCAGTGCAGGTGCTCCAAGCGCACGAAGAGGTCAAGCGTGAGATTCTCACGCGCACTATCACTAACTCCACAACAGGATTTTGGACAATATTACTTCCCAGACGCAGACCAGATTTCAAGAACACGAAAAACTGATGGTTCTTTCCCTCCTCGACCCGCAGAAGTTTTGGGAATACCAGAAAACTTTCCCACATGCAGCTTTCTCCATCTTAACGCAGAGCGGCTAAGAACAGAACTGATTGTAATGTCACGGATGATTTTACATTAAAATCTCCCACTGATCTCTTCGACTTAAAAAATCTGAGTGAGAGCATGGGGCGGCTGTACACATTAGTGGATTTGACAGTGACCATCCCTGTGTCCACTGCTTCTGTCGAACTGACATTTTCAGCCTGAAACAGAATCAAAACTTATGCCAGAAATACAACAGGACAGACTCGACTGTCAGCATTAGCTTTGATGGCGATAGAAAATAACTTCTTGATGGACCTGAAACGTACATGTAATCTGTACCACAGAGTAATTGAAATCCTCTTAAGAAAAGAAAAGAGGATGCATTTTGTGTATAAATAAAAATAATTTTTGGTGAGTAAAATGTCTATTTTCTTAAATAATAGTTCAAACTTTTAGGTTATTATTGATATTAGGATATTATTGTGTCGCAGCTTTAGCTACTTTAAAGGTTTTATAGCCATAAAATACTTATTGAGGGTTGGATTGATTCACACACAGCACTAATGAAGGCCTAAGTGTGAAATGCACGGCCCGACACTGGTATAAGTGAAGGTGACTCTTCGTAAACAGTCAGGGCGATGGATTAGCAAAAGATATAACTCAAGAAATACACACCATACTTCTCGGCTAGGGTATTCTCAGCCCTCGGCTCGCCCTCGTCATCCTCATAGTCATCGTAGCGCTCTAGAGGTTGGCTGTAGTCATGTAGCAATGTGAGTTGGGGACGAATCAGAGGCAGCTCAGCAGCACCCCCACTGTACAAGACCTCTACTGTATTGTCCAGAACTTGGTGAAGGGAATATTTAAGGTTAGGTTTGGTATCCACACTTACCCACATTTTAACAGAAAGTACTCACGGATACAGGAGGTGTGATCCTCGTCCAGACGGAAGCCTCGCCGGCAGAAGCAGGTATAAGAGCCGCCAGTGTTTTGACAGGCGTGATCACATCCACCGTTTGCTGACAAACACTCATTGATGTCTGAACAATATGAGAAACACATTTCAAGACAGTGTCCATGTGAGAACACATCTATTATTTGCTGCACAAAGCAAAATTATGAGGGAGGGTTAGCTATTTAGTGGAAAAACTGAATCCGCAAAAAGCTTAATGGTTTACAAACAACGTTTAACAGTGGACAACTGGGGGAAAAAAGAGGATTTTATTATCATAAAACGTTTCTCAGAATCTGTAAGAGTCTCAGCATATTTGTTACCCCTGAGGCCGTCTAGTTGAAAAAAAAACTGAATCATTATTCATTATAATTCATCAACAAATGGAATGTTAAATTCAGGATCAAGTCTTAAACAAGTCTTAAAATAAAGAAATAGAAATGCAAAGCTCATTGGAGTAGTTCCAACATTAGGTAGAAGTGTACTATAGTTTGACGAGTTCCAATTTCAAATTGTTTTTTTTGAAATGATTATACCAAACCTACACGCAGAAGGAGAAAGGAAAATGGGAAATTGCACGAAAACACCTAACTATTCCACCTTTGCAAGAGCTCAGGTTAATCGGAACATTCAAAATGAATTCTTGTTTGGTAAATATTGTGACTCGGCATTGCTGTAATGAATGAATGTCTAAATTTATCAGATACATTCAATATTCCATTTGTTCTAATGTGTGGAAATTCCAAAATACCATCACAGTTGCATCCGTCCGAGCTGAGACGGTAGCCTGCTGAGCAATAGCACTCATAACCCCCAGGATAGTTGGCGCAGTTCTGCTGGCAGCAAGAGCTCCGCTGGCCACACTCATCTACGTCTGCCAAATACAAACAAGCAATAAAATGAAATTTTACAATCTGATTTCTTAAGGCACCATTTAAAAAGACATGTGAAAATGATATTAATTGTTTTAGAAGTCACTTGTTAGTTAGTCAAGTAAATGAGCGGAAGCGATATTCATATGAAACTTGACTCTATCATATTTGATATCAAACGCAGCTTTAGGTTTCTAGTCAGAACGCCAATACCAATTTCCAAGTCTTCAAGCTAAGAAGGATTATTTTTCTTTGTCCAAGTAAAAACCCTGTTGATTTTGAATGACAGCCAACCCAGGGTGGTCAATGTAACAAAATTATACATTTTTTGCAGTGCTTATGTAAGTAATGAAAATATTATTTGGGGGGTCTTAAAATAATTCGTTTATTTTGCCAATTATTCCACTGAGTTTTTTTAAATTAAAAATTAGACACAGAATGGAAAATTGGAGTGTCTTTAAAGGAAACGCAGAAAACAGAGTTGAACAGAAAAAGGTAGGGAGAGTTAAGTCTGGGGTTCCCTGCTGAAGCTGCTGCTTCCCCCTCCCGACATCATTACAGTAATACCTTGACGTATGAGTGCCCCAATTTACGAGGAATTTGAGATACGGGGATAATTCCAAGTATATATTGACCTTGAGATACGAGCATACTCGTACGTGTAAAAAGATATCTACGAGCACCGGGCCGTATAGGTTGCATTTTTACTGTAGATAGCATGACCGGGTCGATAATCTGCAAAAAAGACAGTGCAATTTTCATCGATTTGAAAACAAAGCAAGCATCTGAACAAGACACCAGCGAAACCCTTCCAAGCAAGTTGTGCCTGGTTTGATAAATTTAAAAAATAGGAAGCAGGAAGTTCTGCCTCAAAAGCTGCGGTGGAATACATTAACATCTTTCCCTCGGTTATTGCACAAGAAGGTTTAAATTTAGAGTAACAAGATTAAAACCTATTTTTAAGTGTGTGTGAATGGTAATCTAAGTTCATTTAAAACAAATTTAAAGTTTAAGTTATGTTACGAGGACGTCCGTCAAGTCTCTCTCCTGTCCTTTCTTTCCCTCTATCGTCCGCGTCTTCTGTTGGTACTTAGTCATGTGACATTTTGGTATTGAAGATCATAACCATTAGATGGGTATTTGTTACTTTGTGAGTAGATGGTGAATTAGCACCAATAAATGTATGTTTTCGGTGTTTTCTCAGAAGGTGGGAATGAATTAATTTGTATTTAGTTCATTACTATGGGATAAATGTATTTGAGATACAAGTAAATTGACATACGAGCTCAGCACCGGAATTCATTAAGCTTGTATTTCAAGGTATTACTGTACAGCTAAATGACCTAATCATTACAGAAGAACAGTTGAAGCAGAGTGCTTTTGAATCACTCAGCATCAAAATTGCTACTGGTTCTAGTGCAAGCAATGTAGGGCAGAACTGCACATTGAACTCATTCATTCATTTGCTGAACCACTTATCCTCACATGGGTTGCGTTACGGTGAGTGCTGGACCCTATCCCATGCGACTGCGGGCCAGAGGCAGGGGACACCCTATACCAGTGGTTTTCAAAGTGGGCGGTACCGCCCCCCGGGGGGCGGTGTGAACTTTCAGGGGGGCGCTGACGAATAAACAGGCGAATGGGGGGCGTTGAAATAGTGAAGGGGGCGATGGAGCAATTACAGTAAAATGTGACGTTGGTGTTTGTAGAAAGACCGGAAAAATTGATTGTCTGTAATAAAAAGTCGACAAAAAACAAGCTTTATTGAAACAAGAAACGTTGTCTGCTCGAGCGCTCACGAGCAGCGCGCATATACCATATATCACTAATTGTCGCGAGTTTATCGTCGATGCAGGCGACTGGGGAAACCACCACCATCCAGTCAGCCGCAGAGGAGCACACAATAGCGCGCCGGCAACGCTTAACCACAGACGTATGCGCACAGCGACCGGCTTAATGCATCAGCTATCAATTTTTATGATTCGAGGTGAACTGCGCATTGGTCTATTAAAAGAAACGAAATTAGCGAATAATATCTGAGGCGCCTGTCTTCTATTTATTTAAGCTTCGTTCGTTGGAAAGGGGTAAAGAGGGGGGCGTTGGCATTTTGGCCCGGCGGTGAAGGGGGCGGAGGCCAAAAAAGTTTGAAAATCACTGCCCTATACTAATGGCCAGCCGATCGCAGGACCCAAGCAGACAGACAACCATTCTCACTGACACCCATACCTATGGGCAATTTAGAGAGTCCAATCAGCCCACCATGCACATCTTTGAAATGTGTGAGAAAACTGGAGTACCCAGAGAAAACCCACGCGGGGAGAACATGCAAACTCCACAAAGGTGGACCGGGCTGCATTTGAACCCAGGACCGCAAGGCTGAGAGGCCAACGCATTTTTTTTATTTAGCATTGCGGTCTACGATAAAGTACAGCCTATATTCCAAAACTACAGCAATTGTTTGGGTTTTGGATTTTCTTACCAATGCATGTTTTAAAATCTTCTTGGAGGTGGTAACCTTTGTTACAGGTACAAATGGGCCCACTGTTGGATTGCTGGCAATGATGCGAGCAGCCGCCATTGCTGTGCTCGCAGCTGTTCACGATCTCCATCTCGATTCCTTTCAACACAGTCAGCTTATTGACAATTTATCGGGACGTGACATTGTATTGTGGTTTGTTCGGAGTCAAAACTCACTGTAACACTGTTTGCCGTCTGATCCCAGCTCATATGCGGCATTACATTTGCAGGTGAAGGAACCTTGCATGTTTTGGCAACCATGAGTGCACTTGGCTTCTTCTGTCTGACACTCATCAATATCTAACACAAACAAATGAGTTTTTCCCAGTAAATCACATGCAAATACATTAAAATCTTTCTTAGATTAGATTAAATTTAATTTCACTAAAATAATACTGTGATCCTTCACAACATCGCGCCTTCACAACATCGCGCCTTCAGTACACGCGAGAGCTTTATATGCTGCGAATATATAAAAATTATTGTTTTCTTGTGTGTTATAAGACACCCCGCCCATGAGGAATAAAAGAATGAACCAGCATTATGAGGGATTTACGTCGCAGATACAGCTATGTGGCTGGCATGACGAGAGGACGTCAACATATTAACCCTACTGCAGATTAACGACAATTTGGTTGGAGCCATTGAATTCGGCAATTGTCTCGACAGTGTCATGTCCCCGGGGAACAATAGTTAAATGCCTTCTTTACGTCTACAAAGCAAATGTAGTATAGTGTTTGGGCATATTGGAAAAGGAGTTAAATTAGAGGGTTGCGATCAGTGGATTTTACCTTCACATGTCTGCCCGTCCTTGGCTAGAATGAAGCCTGGCCTGCAATCGCAGTGTGCATTGCCGCCATCTGCCTGACATTGATGCATGCAGCCTCCATTATTTTTGGCACAGGGATTCTGCACTGTAAGTTCAGATAGTTAACAATGATTGCAAAAGTCCAATATGCTTTCATTATGGGCAAATCACACCATACCACATCATTTAAGTATCATTCCTGTTTAAGTTAATTTAGGAAGCAGCCAATTTGCAGTCAATCTCAAATTAAAAGATTTATTTTAACTGGCCAAAAGAATATTAAAAAATGTTGCCATTTCGGCCCATCTGGTTGCAGCACATTCTGTTACAATTACATTGTCTTTTTGCCCCATGCACACAAACTAAATAAATGTCGATGGAAAACAGCACAGCCGTGATTGACTCTCTTAAATCCAGGTCGACTTACATTTACAATGCTTGCCATCTTCTGTCAGCTCGTAATTTTTCTTGCAGCGACACTGGAAGTGAGCAGCAGACTGCTGGATACAGTAGTGTTCACAGCCACCATTACTAAGGGCACATGAGTGGACAGCTAAAAGGCAAAAAAAAAAAAAAAAAACATTTGAAAAAATGGTGAGTTGGAAAGTGGTAAACAAAGACATTGACTGTAAAATATTACATTAATAGTAAATACTAGCAGCTGTAGTTGCCAGAATTGTGCAGTTAAAAGAATTCTGAAAAATATATTGCTATAAACAGAATTACATTGTAATTGTTGATTACAGCAAACAATTATAGAGTATGTACTGTGATCCTTCACCATTTCGCGGCTTCAATTCATTGCAGTTTTTTATTTAAAAAAGTTCATAAATTTGTCAAAATTCAGCCTGAAACTCGCAAGCGGACGACATTTACCTGTCTTCATCTATAATCTTTATAGTGTGATTGTGTGTGTGTGTGTGTGTGTGTGTGTGTATGATTCTCTCGCTACAACAGGAAAAAAAGAGTGTTGCAGGGAGCAGGAATGGTTAAAGCATGATATATGGCTGGGCGGATGTTTTATGTTAACATTCGCACGCTACTTTTGTCCAAGAGTTGACAGAAACGGCTGTCGAATCCTAATAGACAAGTGATTGAATTTATTTACCTTTTCTAAGTGTGTAAACTATAACTATATTATCAATGAGTATGCCTAAGCAGATATATGTTAGCCTGCTCTCTCTTGTGGTGGTTTTAAGCATTACATTCTGTGACGATTCCAAAATTCATACTTTCTTTAGTGGATACTGGAGTGCTTGCGATTAGTCCTTTCCACTTGAAGTTAGTTGCATGAACTACGCAACAGCACCGCTTGTGAGTACAGACGGTGCCCTACTCACGAACATTCAAGTTACGAACATTCAAGTTACGAACATTCAAGTTACGAACATTCAAGTTACGAACATTCGAGTTACGAACATTCAAGTTACGAACATTCAAGTTACGAACATTCAAGTTACGAACAACGGTACATACGAACATGTCTGCAAATTGCGTTTATGTCGAAAAATGTTCGTAAGTTAGATTTTGTATTGCGCGCCTTTTTCCGAGTAGTGCTTTTTTCCGCCGCTAATACCGATGCCTGGCGCTGTGAGACCTCAGCTCACCCAGCATCCACCTTCCTCTGCCCAGTTCGTTACAGTACGGAAGTTGCGGAAGTGCGGGCATGGATGAAGAGTTTTAAATGTGTAGGATCGCTGTTGTTTGAGGGTAGAGACAGGTTTCTATTATATATGTATTAGAAACCAAAGAGTTTGTTCTAAAAAGTTATTAGTTCAACATTGTTTGTGTTTTCTCCTAGCCAATTTTGAAGCTAACAATGTGCAGGAGCAGATGGATTTCATCCAGATGTCATCGGTGAGCAGGAACTCTTTCCATTGCTGGATACAAAACTGGTTTAGACACTTTCTTGCAGTGTTTTCACGGCCAATGTCTGCTGGAATTCATTTCAATGCAGTAGCCAAAAAAATGATTAGCTTTAGACTTCAGAATCTATTCCAATTTAAAGATTTTACTCAATATAATACATCAATTTTATGTTCTGTTAACTTGATCAAATATTGGTGAGTATACCTGCTTTCACAGGCTCCGATGTCAGGTCATTGTAGAATTGGCATATTTCCTAAAACCTTTAACTAAAGACTCAAAATTGTGCATAGGTGTGAATATAGACATGGATGGTTGTTGACCAATATTTCCTAATATTGGCTTGTGATGATTTCCCTAACCCCACAATTCCTTAGTAACCTGCTCTCATTGACCAAATTCCTACCTGAGGCAATTTAGTGTCCAATCAGCCTACAACACATGTTTTTGGAATGTGGGGGGAAACCAGAGTACCAGGAGAAAACCCACACAGGCCCACAGAGAACAAGCCAACTCCACACAGGTGGATTGACCTGGTCATTGAGGCCCATGCACTACCCACTCAATCTGCCGGGCCGCTGTGACTTGATTTTTACTTTTAATTTGTTTGTATTTGTGATTTGCTTATATGTGCACGTGGGTGACACACCCCACGTGTACCATAATGCTCAAGGGACAAGGCAACTTTCATGCCAGAAAAGTAATAAATTAATGTCATTATCTAAATTGAGTATGTAAGGATTTAAGAAAGAAAAGGCAATAAACAATTCAGTAAGCTTTGATGTATACAAAATTGAAGGCATTAAGATAAATCAAATGTGTACATTTGTTATGTACTTACGAAGACAGGTCCGGCCATCGACATGCAAGCGAGATCCTATCTGGCATTTGCAGTAGTAGGCGCCTCTGGTGTTAACACATATGTGTTGGCAACCGCCATTGTGGACCCGACATTCATCGATATCTACAGTAGAGAAGGATGAGGGTGAGTTTTGGTAGGAGAAAGAATAATTGAAATCACCGCAATGTGCAAACTAAATTGAGCCACTGAGTTGGACGAATGGCCTACAGCAGAGTTTGGCAGTTAAAGTCGAGGAAATGATGAAGATGGATGACCAGTGCATCAAGTAAGCAATTAACTGTGATGCAAATTAAGCACAACAAATTCCCCCAATATGGTAGCGATTAGTGTATATTTAAATACTTTTCCTGAATTTTGGGGAGAAAAAATAAAAGCCAAACATGACCACATTGTGTTTTAAACATGCCTTGAATTAAAGGTCAGAGGCTGATGAATTGCACGTCATCACAGATTGGCCTCAATATATAGAAATATTAATAATTATAATTCTGATAAAATTCAACTCAATAATGTAAAGGAAAATAGTTTGTGGTTGGTTAAAGTCTCCAAACACTAGTAACACATACTATATTACTACAGTTGTTGATACCAGCAGTCAATTTGTAACGACAAACATATGTGAAGAATCGAGTAATTGAAAGCAATGTAACCTTACATTAAATTTTATTCATTTTTAGTAGTAATCTGGTGGCAACTACTGTCCACAGCTGTTCCAGCAGTGAAATAGTGAAGAAAAATGGCTAGAAGAATGTTTTCATCATGCTGTGTTTCTTTGTGTTTTGTGGCTAAACATCAGCCTTGCTCCATGTGCAACAGCTGGCAGAAGTAATTTCATCACTTTTTTGTGCCTGCTGCACGCTTTGCTTTGGTTTGAGGAAAAAAAACAAATCTGTTAACCGCAATTGTAGACTGCATGCAAGCGCACAAAACATGCTTCTCTACATGCTTATTTATTTATAATACACAGAAAAGATGGGAAAAAAAATCTGAATATAATTTGATGTATTTCCAAGATGAATACAAATCATTATTTAAAACATGCATGCATATTTCTTGTAATACACTCTTTCAAGAAAATATTCACCGGCCAAAGCATTTTTTTCAATGCGCATTGATCTCATGTAGGAATTTCTGAAGATTCCTGTCCAATCTAGAATTTGGCTACTAAGTCTTCACTTACTTGCAGCCCTGCTGTGGCCATGGTAACCATAGAAACAAAACGGCCCCCTTAAGAAATCAGAGGGATAATTTGCAGCGGATGCAAAAAAATGTAAAATTTTAAAGAGCATCAGAAGGAACATCAAACATCATGAGACCATGATGCAGTATTTCCCCTGAGGATTTATAAACATACAGTGAATCCAATTTTAAACCTAAGTAAAAACTCCAGTCAAAAAAATTCTGATGAAAAACGGGAATGCATGGAATGCTAGCGATTATCTCTCGTTCCGTCGAAACTTCTGCTGGAGTTTTCACCCCTTCTATCTTCCTCTTACATTCACTCCCCCCAATGTTCTAGCATGTATCTCACAGGAAAGACCCGGCCACCTCGCTTTCAACTCTCGCAAAGCACCTTTAACTCATGACACTTCACTGCCAGCTATGCTGAAGATCCAGCAAAAGCTAAGGACATATTTGCATTTCCACTTTGATTTTCCAGTAAACTTTCACATGTACATTTCCGTGTACATTGGTCATATATTTTCTCACCTGCAGTAGGCCAGTTTGTGATGACATCTGTGAACTTTTTTTTTACATTCTTCTGAACACTCCAAAAAATTCAATGTTGAACCAACATAAACAAATCATGGAAAGAAGTTCCACATGGTTTGTGTCCTTTTAACCTGGAGCATGCATTCTAACATTAGACAATTGTATTATTCATTCATTCATTCATTTTCTGAAACACTTCATCCTTACGAGGGTAAGTATACTTGGGTATGCAGAAAAGAATGCAGGCTGTAAATTTTACCAGAAGTCTTATTCCATGTTTCCAATCTAAACTTCTGAAAGCAAAATGAACCCCCTGTGTCCTATAAGGTCAATACACAGACATATTAGTAGAGTCAAAAGCGAACTCTGGCAAAGAGTTCAAAGAGCAAACATGACCAATTGCAAAAAAAAAAAAAAATCTTATACAAGTATCTTTAACAAAAATTTTGCTCTGTTAGTTCAGCTGGTGGTGTGCTGACAAAGCATCATTCGAAAAGCCGCATGCTCGCATCGAAGCAAGCTGTAAAGCTTTTTTAGCGTGACAATTGAATGAAAATGTGATCAAAACTGACTGGGAGGGATGCACTTTGCAAGTTTCTAAATATTTTCTGAGCCAAAAGCAGTTTTCTTGGTCCTTCGATATTATCGCTCTCCAGTGAAAAAGACACGTCTAATGATTTTTTAATATATTTTATGGCAGGGCACAAGGAGACAGACAACCATGCACTCACACCCATACCAAGAGGCAATTTAGAGCATCATTTTGAACGAATTCAAAATAAATTGTTTGAGCAATTTTGTCTGATTTCTACCAATTTAGATACATTTACTGTGTTCTAAACACCAAAATAAAATGTCAGTCATGTTTTGATGGCTTTGATTGGTAAAACATTAAACTAAAAACAATGTTTTACAAAGTGAGAACCTTGCCAAACCCTGTGTGTTACTTATAGTACACACAGCGTTTTATGTCACAAAGCACACTCTCACCTTGACATGTTTTGCCATCTTGGTTCAGTTTGAGCCCAGCAGGACAGCGGCAGTAAAAACTTCCAATAGTGTTGCAGCACTGAACTTCACATCCGCCGTTGGTCTCCTCACATTCGTTCAAATCTACAGGAGGAACAAAAACAAGGCATTAACATCCTGATTGCTAAATTGAAACCAGATAAGCCACTGTGTGCTTAGTTTTTCTTTTTTTATTATTTCAAGGCAAGAACAAGTGCCAAACTATTAGGGCTGCTCCAATGTCAAGAGTTGATTTTAACAGCCTCTGGAAATCGTTGGAAAATTTTATTCTCTTATGTCTTTGAAGCTCATTTTAAAAGAAATAGTCCAAAAAATCTCCCTTTTTTAATTGTTTTGCTCTCCACCAGCTCCATATCATGCCATACTTTTCATCAAATCCACAAGATCATATCTTTGGCTTCCTGACAGTCTATAATGACAGTCTTTATTCAGGTGCTGACATTGGAGCATGAGCCCCGATTTTAGAGATCAGGGGGGGAGTTTTTTTTTTGGGGGGGGGGGGGGGGGTAGGGCGTAGGCTTGGGGAATTCAATGCCCATGTAAGGAATAACAATGAGACCTGGAGGGGCGTGACTGGAAAATTGTCTCAATAATCCAAACCTGATAAGTGTTCTATTGTTGGACTTCTGAGCTCATCACAGATTGTCAATAATGAACACCATGTTCAGATGCAAGGGTATCCATTTGTGAACTGGGCACCGGGACACCTAGGGCCGCAGTTGGATGAATATTTTGTAGTCATGTCATCGGACTTGCGGCTGCATATCTGTGACACTTGGAGGTTGTGAAGGGGAGAGCTGTCAATCAATTACCACCTTGTGGGGGAAGATGCTGGTCTGGCCTGGCACACCCAAACATTTTGAGGGAGTCTGATGGGAACCACTGGCAGAGTTTCTTGTCAGAAGGAGTTTCAAGTACCATCTTCGACCAGAGCTTCACCCATGTCCACAGAGAGGCGGGAGATATGGAGTCTAACGGGACAATGTTCCGTGCCTGTAATGCTGAGACGCACGACCAAAGTTGTGGTAGCAACCTGGTTGGGGCCGTCGTGGAAGCAAGCTGTTTGGGGCAGTTAGGGGTATCCCCAACATCAAAATAATCTTCAAGCAGAGAAGACATCAAGCCCATAATAGGCTTAAACCCCATCGGACGATAAGTGGAATATGGCAGGCCGCTTACCAAAATGGCCGCAGCTCGCGCCTTTCGAAGAGAGAGGGAGCGGACGGACAGAGCACACGTCCATTTGGCGCCAAATTCAACCGTCCTGAGGGTTGGGAGGTGTTTTTAATGAAGGTAGGTGGAGACAAACTTTAGGCCGGAATACATGGACAAAGAAATGGGCGGTGGCATAGTAGATGACACACATTTTAACCCATAGGTGTTATTGCTGTAAAATTCCACAAGGCAGCGTCTGTGTAAAATTCTATTCCAGTTGCTAATGCTCAAAAGGATTAAAGAATACAAGAGAAATACATTCCGTATTCCACAAAGGCCCTTGTGGCAGCAATCCCAGAACACCCTGGCTGACATGAGCGGTAAGGAATTCCATCCAGCTGCAGGTACTATCAGGCTTTTTTGGCCCGTGGACCTCCAGAGGCAGCTGATGGGTGCCGGCTAGCCAAGCAGCACACAGCTCTGGTGGTCTGAGTCAAAAGCCTGGGTACGAGAGGAGTTTAAGCAGTCTGCGGCGAAAGACTTCCTGACAGCTTCAAAGAAATATTGGTGCAACATTCGCCATCTCAAGAGTAAAGCAGTGCAACAGCAACAGGGAGACAAAGTTGGAACCTTCACGAGGTGTCCTCCTGAGAGGCCGCCCACCTTTAAATCCAACAAATACATGTCCCCAAGTTTACTTAGATCAAAAACTTTGTTTTGTTCATGTCATACTATCATTTCCTTTAATGTGTATGCATGGCTTCACAATTTGTCTCTCCTCCTGCTTGGCTGCCTCAGTTTTATAGCGTCACTAGACTTCAGCCTCATGGTAAGTGCTTGTATATAACTAGTTTCCCCCTTTTTATCATCATTAATTAGTATCAAACTTGCTTGCAACGAAGTAAATGCGTTGCTCCTGATAACCCTCTAAATAAAGAGGAGCCAGAACGCCTTGCAGTACTGTGAATCTGATCTGGGAACTGCACTTGCATCCACCAGAGACTTCACAAGACTTCTAGTCTTTTATCTGTTTTGACTTTTGACTATTGATGTCTCACTTGTGTTTTCAGCCCTCACCCTTAGAGTTGAGACGTACATTGTAATCAGGGCCCCTTGAATTTAATAAAATAACAGAAAAGACATTTAAGGTCAGAACGGAGTTGGGACGTTGCCTTAATGGTCGTTGTCCTTACAAGTTAAAATTGCAGACAAATCGTTTCCCCTTTACTTGTGCTTGCATTTGAGAATGCCTAATAGTGAACCTATAACTTTTTGACTGTTTTTTCCGATTATTTACTTTTTTACTTAAAAATAAATTATCATTTAGGGGAAATATGGGGGGTTGTGTGTGTTTCATGCATTAACTGGAATTAATTATTTGTTAAGAAGAAAATACATCCATGATCCCTGCATAATAAAATTAAGAGCTCAGTTGTGGAACACACAGATGGTGTTTTTATGACTTAGATCTGTAAATATTTGAAAATCCAAACTACTGCATTTCCTATTTTCATGTTTGGGTCAATGTACTAAAAGTATTACTGAAGCATTATTTTGTGGGATGTTTGTGACACGGAAGTGTCTTTTAGTGAGTTAACTCGTCTCATTTAAATAAAAGTAATATTTTATTATTGAGACATTCAGTGCCTTATTTAAGGAGAGTGTTCAGTGTATATTTTTCAATTTGCTTATTTATTTTATTCAGTCTTTTCTATGTAATATTTGTAAATTTGTACCTATTTACTGCTTTTATGTTGAGAGAGATGGATGAAAACCAATATTCAGGTATTAGATTGATGGTATATGGTTGACAAGGGAGCATGCTAATCATTTTGCTTTTCATACATTTATATGTAGAATTAGTAGTTAATTTGTTGATAGGGGAGCAGGATGTCATTTCCAAAGCAGAAACAATATTTGTGACAATACAAAGGGAGTGACTTCTTCATGCAAACTGAGTAAATTGCATAACCTCTTAAACATCATTAGGAATATGTTGCCTACTGCTGTTATGTCTTCTCAGTGAAACATAAAAAACACGCCTGTGAAACTGCTGCATGAATGTGCATTTCCACATAACATAACACTGAGTTCTGTAAAAGAATGAAAAACAAATAAGCCAGACGAAAAGGTGATTGCATACAACTTTCCCCCCTGCACCCTCAGCTGCAAACAGAGGGTTTACAATCTGGCCCGGCATTGTGCGACTTCCTGTGATAAGGAAAATAACTGTTCTTGGGAGGATCACACTTGTGTCCCGTGTGACTACAAGTGACTAAGAAAGAGCTTGCTAAAATGGCTGGATGAGATATCATCTTGTGAGCTGTAGAGTGGAAAATTGTAGTAAAATTACAGGATGGGGGGTAGGTTGTGAGGGGAGGTGGGGGATGCCATACAGCTGCTATTTGGACAATGGTTACTCTTGTTTAACACTTCACCGACCAAATCACGGTAAGCTACAGTATGACGCATCCAGAAAAGGGTTTTATACCCTTATTTAAGGAAAGTGTTTAGTGTTTATTTTTTTATTTAGCATTTTTTTTGTCTTTTCTATGTAATTTGTGGAAAACCATGGAATCCATCCTGGACCTCGGACGGAAAAAAACTGCTCTGCTCTGCTGACCTCACTTGGACTACTTATTTATTGATTATTTAGTGATCATTTATCTTTACTATATATTGATTTTTTATGTATATGCTTGTTGGTCGTTGTGTCCATAGACTCAGTGAATGGTGCGAATTGCCGCTGAATGTCTCCAAAAGCCATGGAACTCATCCTGGAGTTCAGATGGAACAAGTTCGCTTCACTTTGCTGATCTCACTTGGACTACTTATTTATTGATTATTTATTTGTCTGTCTGTTGTTATTTGTACACTATGTGGTGAAAGCTTTAAATCTCATTATACTAGTATAATGACAATAAAAGCATTCATTTCAATTAAATTCAATGTAGTGACATTCTTCGCATATCTTTTAGGAGTACATTAAGCGAATCGAAATTGAATTGATAAAAAAACCTCGGAAACGGACCTACAATATACGATTGCTACTTTGCAATTTGTTTTTGTCTTCAACCATTGGGCGATCCCTGGTGATGTCACATTTGCAGCTCCCACCTCTTTCCCATGAATGGTACGGAGCTCAGAAGGACCTCTGAGAGTTGAAGCTGTTAAGACGGTACTGCATGATTAATCCAGGCTTTCTTTTTTCTTTTTGTGTTACATCTCTGAAGGTGAACAAGGCCCTAACTGACTGTCTCCACTTCAATATGTGCATCCAACAACCCGAAAGCTATGCCTCGACATTGACTTTCTGAGATTGGTTTGCTCTTTTTAGTCACATTGCAAGCAAAATCCCTGATGTCTAACTGGGGCTGAAATGCATGGTTTTATTTATTCCATACTGTAGTTAATAACTCAAACCACTTGCTTCAAGACCTATTTTTCAACGGGGGCAGCTCATAAAAAATGTACTCGATCGTGTACTATCACACTTTATTGGTGGGCACTGGGATTGCACTCTATAAACCAAAAGATATTCATTGAAGCAATTAAAAAGTCACTTATCCATAATATGTCTCATGAATGGGCAAGGTGTCCATGAACTCCAGATGGGAATTGGAGTTACACTGTCAGGAACATACACCAGTTCTTATGGAGATTTTGTGCATATAAAAAAGGGCTACAAATTGGAGATGGTTGAGGTGCTTAATTTTCAGTGAAACTTACAGTTAAACAGAAGAGGATATGTGGATAACTGCATAGGCACTCTGTGAGATTTGCCAACTAAGCACTTCGCTATCGGGTCACTCTGATAAGTAGAGAATTCAAACTGCTGTATTTATGCAAACTCCGTGAGAAGCACTTAAGTGGGTGCTTGGCAACTTGATGTTTTGAGACAGAGATTTTGCTACTCAGTGTTTGTGTAACCTTCCCTGTACTTAGTTGTACTTAAACTACACTGGATTTAACCCAACGTTGCTTCACCAGGTAATTTTGTTTCTGCCCTCAGGTTCTTTTCTAAGGTAATAGTCATTTGCCTAATAGAACCAATAAAGAAATAAAGTAAAGACTATTTCAATTTATCCACCAAGTATGATGTTTTTGCAAAATTTAAACTAGTAAAATTAATCTTTACCCATTACTTTTTTAAGATACCTTATATTCTCACATATGTACCGTATTTGTCACAAAAAAAAATAATGACTGAATCCAGGGTACGGCTTTGAGTTGACATGGGCGAAACTGCAAAGAGACAAAGACAAAATGCCATAAAGGACGACAATGCGGCCGATATGGTTGGTCATTTATTTCAAATTAGAAAAATGCTAAGCAACATTCATTTTGACGTCTAAAAATTATTATTAACCATATCTTGGATAAAATGGGGAAAAACTCACTTGTTTGTGCCTGCCATTGCTCGCTCAAGGCACCGCCATCTAACTGTAGTTAAAGATGCTCTGACTGGTGTTCGTAGTGTTTACCATGTCAGCACATTCCAAAAGTTTTTAAGGCTGATCAAAGGTCTTGCGGTCAATTATTAAAATATCAGCCTCGATACCTGCGTAATGTGTATCTCATGCTATTACTGCACCCAGAGACTTGGTGAACACTAGATTGCTGACACACTTCCTGGTTGTACTGCTCACATGACTTCCTTTTTGAATTTGTCTACGGGCAGATAACACCCTTTAGGAATGTGTAATACAGCAGACGACTCTTTTGATTTATACAGTATCTCAGAAATACCACGTGCAATGTTCCCTCTAATTTTTTGTTAGTCTTGGCAGAAAGACAACCTCCCTGAGTGCATTGAGTACCAGTGTGAGTGACATCATCATTGCTCGCTATGGACACACCAGTATCCCAACTGCCATAAGCAGGTGCATGTCAATGTTCCCTCTAATTTTTCATGTAAAACATGCTGTAAAACACGAAAAACATAAGAGTGGACAGAGCTACTACCACTGACTGCTGCGTAAACGGCGCCATCATGGGGAAAGGAGTGTAAAAATAAATGAATAAAAAAAGTATGAATTTTATTTACTGCGTGCCATATGATTGCTGATGCGTAGAGAAGACGAGAGTAGTGCGCAATTGCGCACGCGAGCATATTAGAGGGAACATTGACCACGTGCGATGATTTTCTCAATATTTTCCCTTCAAAGTAACACATATGAACTCCCTATTAAAACCATGAATATGGAGCTGAAAATTGAGAAACGGGGTGTTTTATATGAGATAAATTGTCTAATTCAAAGGTTTTAAGGGAATTTGCAGGGTACCGTGTAAGATTATATCAGTTTTTGTGAGTATAAAGGGATCATTGTCATACAAACTCTGAATGGCTGACATGTCAGCATAAACACTCAGCTGTCTGACTGATTAATCAATCTTAGTCTTGTGATTGAGTTGACATGTCAGCACAAACCCTCAACTGTCCGACACTGATCAATTATTTTTTGCCCTGCAAAAAGGTGGCTAATATGTGAGAAAATACAGTATGTTTGGGTATTATAGTAGTTGTACAATGAGTTCATTGATATGGGGATATATCTTAAAATGTTCAAAATAAATCATGTTTATATCATTAATTTAGACATTTGTAGCAGAACTGCTACAAAAGTAATAAATGCTGTTGCTCCAGGATTTTAATTTATTGCGCCCAAACTACTTGTTTTCCTCTCTAATCATCTACTCCCTTGATTTGCAAATGTGATTTGAAAAATATGCTTACTGTATTAGCTGCAAAGATTTTCAAAATAATCAGTCCTCCAAATGCATCATCCCCCCTCAAACTGGAACAAAGTGGGACAGTTTAAACCCATGCTAATGTTTTCAGTAGCAGAAGTGGGAATGACAATATTTTTTACGTGGATATGGGAGGAAATGAAACTCTGTTTTGCCATAAGTCACATTAAGATTTGAAATTCTGCTATGAAGTGACTACAAATAGTCATATTTTGCTTGTAGTCGTGCATTATACTGTCCCCTATTCTTTTATTTTTTACTTGTTTGTCTTATTCAAGAAATATATGATCTCTCTAGGATCACCTGTATCCACAGAAGCATCTGTATGAACGTCATTATCGATGTCTTTATGTAAAAGTGTATTCATACCTAAGAAGCAGCTGTCGCTACCTCATGTCATACTTTTTCCTCCTCTTTTAATTCTGCTGCTGCTGGACACCTTTAAACCTCCTGGCAGATGGGCAAGTTCACATCACATCCTTGATCATAAACAAGCATACAATGTGGGACATGTTTTCACTATAATCTAGAACAAGTAACGAATGTATGTACGGCCTTCAAAAAATGTGGATCTTTTATGGATTCCTGGTTTTCTGTGCATATTTTTACCATCTGTAAAAAAAAACATCTCTAAGAACTAGCGCGGCTGTGCAAAACACATTTCATGATTTGCACACTTGAACAAATACCTGTAGACCTCAAGGGAAATGCCCTTTGACCTGTTGTGTGTGCTCTATCTGAAACATTACCTGTTGAGACCTGCTGCTCCTGATTCTGACCCTGTCGGAATATTTGAAGTGTCTTGGATATTTAACACATGATGTATTCCAAGTATTCCAAAAAGGATTTGTTGGAAACCTTGTAAATTTTCAGTCAAACGATCTACAGTGGGTTCTCGGTTCTCGAGCACAATCCGTTCCAGAAGCCTGTTCGAGAAGTGTTTTGTTCGAAATATGAATAGATTTTTCCCATCACAACTAATGGAAAAGGAAATAATGCATTTCAAGCCTAAAAATAGGCAATTTTAAAATATTTTTTGACAGTTGTCTGCACAACATTAATTTTTCAGCAGCAGCAACAATACTATTCCCACTTGCCTTTGGAGTCATGATTGGAGGTTAATATAGTCCTTAATATAAAGAAAAAAGTCAGTAAATGTAGCCAACTCTTATGAGTCTCAGGTTGAGTGAAGCGGAGTTGGAGACAAACGGCCATATTGCTTCTAATGTTGAAATATTATGGCGTTTTGTCTTTGTCACCGTGCATGTCAAGTCTAATTTGTGCCCATACCCTCATTCAGTCATCATTTATTTTAGCGAAAAATACGGATTATATGCGAGAAAGTATGGTAATTAAATAAAGGGTGGCAACCAAGCCAACGAGGGAAAAGAAGAGCCTTGCTGCCACGACAAAGAAGCATTTAAATATAGCCAAAAATGGTCTGAAGAACTTCCTCTGATGCTATAAATCTCTACATAAGTGTGTCCTATGACAAGAAGCCACTGTTAGCAGCACCATTAAGCAGTTTTGACCAGTACACAAAAAACAATCTAATGCTAATGGCATTACAGAAGAAAAGTTCAATGATGAATTTTGATTCAAGTGATTGGCTGAGACTGATTGAGATTATTTGCAGGCATCCGTACTTAATTCAAATAGATAGGACTTCCACTGCCTTCAATGGCAGTAAAACATGATAATTCACTGTGCAATATAATGAGCATGTAGGCCTACACAATGTTTTCACTTACTACTTTGAAAAATATGTATAGTGTGATATGTTGTTGTCAACTGTGATCATCTTATGGCATCACTCGTTGCTTCATTTATATACAGTATAAGTGTGTCAGAAGGTATGGCAGATGCAATAATAGGAAGACCTGTGTGACAATACTGATACAATATGTTGATTAAAAGAGGTTATAACACTGATTCTGTCTTTATATGTTCCTATCAGATTAACATGTTTTTCACAGCTCTTGAAATGTCAAAAAAATTCTGGTTCTTTCTGCTGAGAGTTGCCCAGAGGTAACTTTGCCATGCGAAGATAACACCGACAGATAACACCATAAGTGCTTGGTTTGAGGAAAAAAAATCAGGAGTAACAAAATTATATATCAGGCATGGATAAAGGATACAGACAATTCATTTAGGTTATCCTAGATGATTATTTTTTTATGATATTCTGCAAACGGTTCTATCATGTGATTTGCACTTATTTTTTGATAGCCTGGACACCTTCATCATGACCAGGAGCAGCCTTTTATCACAGAGGGGGGCTAATGAGACAGGGCAGGAGCCCACCGCACAATTATGTCAGATTAGGCCTCTTGGCAGGAAGTGGCAGCAGGTACAAAGGCAAACTCCAACTTTACAGAGTTTCAAGTCAGTGTACGGAAAACACCCAGAGGTGGTGTAGGATGTGTTTTTATTCTCAAACTGTCCAAACAATCGCAAGTGGACTGTTTGAGTTGCCATGGAAGATATTTCAACAAGCTTCATCAGTTAATGCATAAACCTTAAACATAAGGTTAATCAACGCAGAGTAGAAAGGACAGTTACCGTTTGGCTATTTGGAAGAAAACCAATCCATAAGAAACATATCTAGATAACGGATCGGCCTGACCATTGTTGTTCAACCCATTGATCGTAAAGGTACGTTTAGTAAACCGTATAAGAATAAGAATTTGATTGAGATATATCGCCTCTCGACTTAAAGAAAGAGTGTGCTGGTTCCACGGTTCATTGGTTTATTCCGTGTACAACAAGTGGCATTCCATTACTGTATATGAGCCAAGACCTTTATTTCCAGTAAATGAATACAATGGGAATAAAAGCTTAACATAGAGTGCACACATAAATAAGTAGTAATACAAAAATTATATACAATAAAAATGAAGTAAGATAAAAAAAAGTCCCTAAGATTGTCCCTGAGTCTATTTATTTTCGCTTGTATGGTCCTGTACTGCCTGTAAGAGGGCAGCAGGTTGAAGAGGGAAAGCCAGGGATGTGTGTTGCCATTTATGAGGGTCTTTGCCCTTCTTAGGCACAGGGAGTTGTAGATGGTGGACAGCGGAGGTAAAGGACGGCTCATGATCTTTTGAGCTGTGTTAATCTTCCTCTGCAGTCATTTCCTGTCTTCTTCAGGACAGCTTAACTGACACACTGACATAGAGAAGGTCAGCGGCTGACCGGAAGAATGTCACCAGCAGGTTGTGATGAATTGCTCCTTCGTGAGCACTCTCAGGAAATGTAGCCTCTTCTGCCCCTTCTTGATGAGTCCTGTGGTGTTTGCTGCCCAAGTGAGGTCAGCAGAGATATGGACATCCAGGAATTTAAAAGTCTCCACTCGCTCAACACATTCGCCACATGATATGAAGAGGGGCCGGACTGGCTTTGTTTTGTCGCAAGTACAGGATGAGTTCCCTGGTTTTGGAAATGTTCATTGCAAAGTTTTTGAGAGCACACTACTCGCTGAGTCATAGGATCCCTGTGATCATCCCCACCACTGTTGTGTCATTTTTAAATGTCACAATTATATTCTCAGGGTGCATAGGTCTGCAGTCGTGCGTGTAAAGCGAATAAAGTAATGGACTCAGCACACAGGGGGGAGCATGCAGGCGGATGAGAGGTGGCGACCAAGCTCCACGTTCTGGGGTTGGTTGACCAGAAAGTCATTTATCTAATAGCAGGTGGAGGGTGGCAGGCCCAGGTTGGCCAAACGGGGTCATAATGTCCAGTATTATTGTTCTAAAGGCTGAGCTGTCTTTTGCATTTTCAGTGGATCTATTTGGCCGGTATACAAACTGATACAGGTCATGGATGAGGGGAACACAGGCTTTGATGTGTTTTAATACCAGTTTTACCAAGGTGAGGACTAATGTGATTGCTACTGGGCGATAGTCCCGATTTTCTGCAGGTAACTTCCTGGGTATGATGGTGGCCGATTTTAGGCAGGTTTTGGTTGGTGGCTTGTTCTCGTGACAGGTTGAAAATTTCAAGACTGGTCCTAGTTGGTTAACACATCCCAAGAGTATTTTCCCTGGAATTACATCCAGTTCAGAGGTTGAGAGCACATGTCTCATGTCCACTAGCTCCACGGTGAGTGGGGTGGTTTCACAGGTTAGTGTGTGATGTATTGGAGGTTGCAAGATTTGACTTTAATTGCTCTTTAGTGGACCCAAAGGTGTAATATTGCTGAGAAGTCGGTATTTAGATGGAAAAATCTCACTATGATGTGTGTAATTGGGGTTTTGGGATGGTTTGTACGCTTTCTGTCTATCGTAACCCTCATGGTTTACCTTAACTCATGTGACCAGGTGTGTAGTTTGTAATTAACCCCTCTCCTAGGCTGATTGGACACTCTGAATTGCCCCGAGGTATGGGTGTGAGTGTGCATGGTTGTCCTTCTATCAGTCACAGGGTGTCCACCGCCACTGGCCCAAAGTCAGCTGGGTTAGTTTCCCGCACCCCCCGCAACCCCAGTGAGGATAAAGCGGTTCAGAAAATGAATGAATGTTTGGTGTCCATAAAAAATGAGGGATTACTGTAAATAATTAAAAACCTGACAAAGCTGGCAACTCATTTGCCGATTATACAAAATATTTCGGCGTTGCTCCTCTTTGTGCTCAGTTAGTGTCCATCTATCATAATCCTCAGAATGCCTAATGCCTGCCATACCTCACAAGTGTGTTGTTCCTATGTCTGAAAGGCAACAGAGAATGATGACAATCCTCAGAAGGTTCAAGTTCTCTATAAGGCACCGAAAGGGAATACTTACGCTGCCATCTCACTCAATTTCAGAGTAAATGATTCTACTATTCACCTATCAATAAGGAGTAAAATTAGTAAAACACCTTCATTTACTTACTTACTTTTAGGAAGACAGCAAATGATTGTTACCGCTTTTTATCAATCTATTTTCCTCGCCTCCTCCCTGACTGCATGGCAACGCGCTAGTAACATAACATAAACAAATTTAAATTAATTTGGATTACGATTCAGACACACTAAAAATAACGTTAATTTAACCTTACACTAAACTTAATTCTAATTTTGTTTTACATTTTGATACCTTTCTTCTCCCAGGGTTTGCTCTATTTGCCCGCCTCCACCCTGACTTTCACATGCAACCTATCGATTGTTTGCTTTTGTATTCCTTTCAAAATATTCCCATAACGATGCACACCAATGTCCTCACAATAGGATAACAACCAATTGCCAATGAGAAGTAGTATATACGCCATTCGCACTGACTAACGAGGAAAAAAAACACATACAAAGATGCAACTCTCCGCCCAGTGCACGCAGAGACATTACACGATGGCGTTGCGGGAAGAGATACAGTGCCCATGAAGCATATGTGGGATCGGGCCAATTTCAGTTAAGAGTATTTTTAATGTATTATTCACAGTATTTTATAATGTAACCCCAATGTTGTTATATGCAGTTGTGTATAATGACAATGAAGGCTTTTTGGTTTGATTGACATGTTTAGAAAGCCAAAGTAATTCATTAACATTGTCAAATACAAAGACTATACATTGTAATTGTCTACGAATGGAGCATTATGCATTGTGGCTTCATTCCCACATTATGCGAGTGAATGCAGTCATCGGATCCAAGGATCTTTTGATACATTACATTTGAGGGCAAACTGAAAAATAAATCCTTTCAGAGATACAAATGGAATGTTCTCTCAGCATCAGCCGTGCAACATCTCAATTGAAAAATAGACCAATTTGCTGTAAGAAAAAAATGTCTGTCAGCAGCCAATGTAAGATATAAACAGGTAAAAGACATTCCATGAATCTGAGGCCATAACACTACGGGTAAGTACTCTAGTCCCATATTAACTAAAGCTAGAAGGATAAAATGGTATTCTGGCATTGCAATGACCCCAGTAACTGGCCAAGATGATGATTCATATAGACAGAAATTGCATTATAAAGAAACACAAGATTGTTCAAGCTGCAGCTATGAGAATAGTTTAGTATGAAGTTCATTGTCTGTGTCTTCACTGTAAATGTCTATCAACCTAGGTATCATTTCCTCATGTTCACATACCATGAGACTTTAAACAATAAATTTAGTTTTATGGTTTAAAGAGGTTTTAGTTTTCTTTCCCAAGAGAATGTCCTGGTCTCTTTTGTTAGCCATATTTTAGTCTTTGAGATGGATGCGTGAAAGCTTAGGAAGGGGTTGATCATCCCCTCTCTTGCAATTGTTTTATGATGGCAAGTCGCTTACAGAGGACAGTTCCCTTTTTCGTTTGTGGATGTAATTTGTGCACTCTTTTGTCACTGCCACTATCAGGAAGAAAATGCAAGCTATCGCCTGCTGCTGAGAGAAAATTGGTCAGGAAGGTGAAGATTCAACCGAGAATCACCAAAAAGCAGATCTGCCAAGAATTAGAAGCTGCTGGAACACAGGTGTCAGTGTCCACAGTCAAGGATGTTTCGCATCATAATGGACTGAGAGGCTGCCGTGCAACAAAGAAGCCCTTGCTCCAAAAACGGCACCTTAAGGCCCGACTGAACTTTGCTGCTGATCACATGGACAAAGATAAGACCTTCTGGAGGAAAGTCCTGTGGTCAGACGAAACAAAAATTGAAGTGTTGTGTGAGGAAAAAAAGTGGGGCCTTTAACCCCAAGTACACCATGCCTACCATCAAGCCCGTTGGTAATATGCTGATGGGCTGTTCTGCTGCCAATGGAACTGCTTTACAGAGAATAAATGGGATAATGAAGGAAGATGACCTTCAGATTCTTCAAGATAACCTAAAGTCATCAGCCCGAAGATTGGGTATTGGGCACAGTTGGGTATTCCAACAGGACAATGACCCCAAAGACACATCAATAGTGGCAATGGAATGGCTAAATCAGGCAAGAATTAAGGTTTTCAAATGGCCTTCCCAAAGTCCTGACTTAAACCCCATTGAGAACTTGTGGACAATTCTGAAGAAAAAAGCCTATGCCAGAAAGCCATCAAATTTAGCTGAACTGGACCAATTCTGTAAAGAGGAGTGTTCAAAGATTCAACCAGAAGCTTGCGAGAAGCACCAAAAGCACCCAATTGAAGTGAAAATGGCCAAGGTATATGTTACCAAATATTAGCCCTGCTGTATGTATATTTTTGAACCAGCAGATTTAATCACTTTTTTCTGTTTACCCATAATAAAGTCATAAAAGAACCAAACTTCATGAATGTTTTTGTGACAAAGAAGTACAGTGTTCCCTCGCTGATCACGGTTAATGGGGACCGGGACCCCCCGCAATAGCTGCATTTCCGCAAAGTAGGCGTGCCCCTTCAAAAATGCTTAAAGACACGTATAACACGTGCACAAAATCATAGTAGTTCGGATGGAGGATCTTCTGCAGTTTTTTTGTATGTAAGAAACATCAGTATTGGGAGTTGTGAACAGTTTTTTTTGGGCGGTGAAAATGCGCCTGTAAACAGCCATGACGTCCTCAATGCGATTCCTGAACTCTCACCTCTCACATGTTATTGACCATTTCTTTGATGCAATTACTAATTCTTATTGAATATTTTGTTTCCACCTCTTGTAAAATGATGTAATTTATAATTTTAACTTAATATCTTTAAATTTTGTATTTTTAATTTTTTCCTGAAAAAAATCCGCGAAGCTCTGAGTACGCGATAGCTGAAGCGCGAAGTAGCGAGGGAACACTGTATCTGTTCCAATCACTCTATCAGAGAAAAATCTGAGTCGTAGAAATAACTGGAAACTCAAGAGAGCCATGACATTATGTTCTTCACAAGTGTATGTAAACTTTTGTCCACAACTGTATGTACTAAGGGTGGAAGAAATAATCTATTAGGACTGATAAAACAATATGTTTAGGCACATTCCTTCATCTTCTGTTCATTGGGAGTATCGTGGGGCTGCTAGAGCAAGCTGGATTTCAGGTAACAATAAAGGTAGGCAGGGGGTATTCATTGTCTCATGAAATGTTCTAATTCCTTCACATTGATTGATTTGTAAGAGTATAATGGATTTTGTGGCACCTATTTTGACAATGAAAATATCATAAGGGTATAACTTCTGAATGGCTTGTGATGAATTATTCTCCTACAAACTATGTAGATACAGAAACAGAGACTAAAGATGGAAATTAGCCTTTGGCTATTATCATATATTGTATAAATAAAAAAATACCAAATAAAGTTTATTTAAATAAAAAGTAAAATAAAATGGTACCGTATTTTCCGCACAGTAAGGCACGACAAAAAAACAGGCAGTGCGCCTTATATATGGATCAATAATGGTTAATGACTGTCTAAAATGCTTTTTAATACAGCATCATCTAGTAGTTGATGTATAACACAATCCAAAAAAATGTCAAGGGTCTTTGCACAATTTAATTAAGTATACGGCGTAAAAAGAAAATTTAATTAATTACTCACCATATTGACAACTAGGCCCATTGAACCCTGCAGGACACTCACAGAGCTGGGTGGGTCCCTCTCGACATTGGCCGCCATTGAAGCACACACCGTAGCTACACACAGCTTTAGGACAAAGCATACACACAGAAACGCAAAGGTGAGATACCTGGCTGATGTCGCAACAACATCTACACAGCTGGTGTGAAAGTCTTATGGTCAGCCTGTTGCCCCAGTAATACTTTGAGACTTCTGCAGGCATTTTAAAAGTTTGGCTTTAGCTATAATGTTTCCACTCCACTCCACACTTATTCATGTTGTTGACTGCTTATTATATTGAGTACTTATTTATTTATGCTTTTTTTATTAATATCTTTAAAACTGTCACATCAAATTCATGAAATTTCCTAGATGTATGAACAAATTAAGGCTAAATTAGAAAATTAATATGTAATGCCACGTGTTCTTACTGTTCTAATTACATGCAGCTGTTTATAAAATTAGATTTGGATGTTAAGAGACATCTGTTTCTCTGCAACAAAAAAAAATGTATACAGTGTTTTATGGTATCAGGCCTGCTGTGGGAAATGACATCTTTACTCAATGGAAAAAAACATTAATGTGGAGGTTTCTAATAAGCCCAATTGAATGCAGACCTGTTGGAGCTCCACAGAGGCCAAAGCTCCAGCCAAAACATCCGCCTTTCATCAGGTGTCAGACAACGGCTGAACACTCAGGAGTCAGGACCCTCCACACAGTCAACCACACTTAAGCACTTTGCCTTCCTTTCTAGCATTACATTTGCTGTTCTGTGGGGTTCCAGTTTTTGTCCAACTCTACAATGTCTTTTTGAGTCCGATTCAGTTACCGCAACCAAATGGCGCTGTTTAAGCGGCAGCCGGCGGCCACGGTAGCTTTGTCCACTCTTGTTCGTTTTGTGTTTTGCGGCTTTTATGTTTTAATGATTTGATGATTTTAATGATTGATGCTGTTTATTCTGTCTAATCACCCTCTTGCTACCTGCCACAATGTAATTTCCCGAATACGGGATGAATAAAGTTATCCAATCCAATCCAATCCAAAAGTCTAGAGTAATTTCGTCATTGGTTGGGCTATCACGCGTACCAAGAATTGGAGCAACTATGAAACACACCAATATAATTTGCTTAAGATAAAGAAAAGCCTTGTTGACCCTGAGCTGCGTATCCTGGCTGTCCACTGAAGGGAGAGCTGGGTTATACCCTTGCCAGGTAAAGTCATGTATCAATTCTTGCTAATCCTCGCAAGGGTCACGGGGGTGTTGGAGCCTATCCCAGCTAAATACTAATTTTTATGTGTTTCTCACATCTTTCATTCAGAATTGGAAGACTTTGAGTTCAGCTGGTACTTTTTTTCTTAGGACCATGGAAAAAAATTGACACTTTAAATATAAAATACTGCATTATTTACAAAAAAATCCCCAAAAATAGATTTAAAAAGAGTATACAAAAACAAGATTCCAATTGGGCATTTCACCCAAAATGTAAATACATTCCATGTATCCATGATTTCATTTTGAAATTGTCACAGTAGCTTGCATCTAGCTTGACAATGTCCCTACATATCATTGGTTGTTTCACAACAACAATTCTCCATGATTTTTGTTTGTTTGTCTTTAAGATTACTGCTGCGAATGAAATGAAGAAACGCACCGTTATCAATCTTTGACTCCTATTGCAAATGGTACTTAATGCCAAGTTGTTTTGAATTCATAATTCAAAGTTGTTAAGATGTGTGTTATGTGCTGTGGGTGTTGCCCAACATTAGCTTCCTTTGTACACTTATGCACCTGGGCGGAAAGAAAATGTTTTTACAGGATTGATATTCATTTAATACATTACTTTTTCTCATCATTTTCTCTCATTTTTGTGTTTCTCACATCTTTCATTGAAAATTGGAACACTTTGGGCTTAGTTGGTAGTTTTTTTTTAGGACCGTGGAAGAAATTAGTGAATTTAGATATAAAATACTGCCTTATTTACAAAAAATCCAAATCACGAAACAGGTTCTGGAACCAATTAATTTGGTAATTAGAGGTACCACAGTACTTTTAAATTGGGAGGCAGAGATGTTTAGTACTTGGGTATAATTTCTCTGCGCTGTCCAACATTTGAAAACATTTGTGGAACTGTACTTTTCAAACACATACCGTGGATATTCTATAGGAAAAGGAAAATGTTACACATTGCTCTCAGCGGCGTTCATTTATGTGGTATAGAGTCCTATTTTCTGTATTCGGGTTTTTCCTGTGTTGACTATGGCAGTCCTGCCTTTCCAGATCACCTTACTGTCCAGACCTGTGTCATTAGCCCTGGTCCTCATTTACCCCTCTGTTTTAGTGTCTTTTGACCCGTCACCTTTGTTGAAGGAAGCTGTTTGAAGCCAAGTCATCCTGAAAAATGTCTGACATGGTTATTCTATCCTGCCGTGGCTGTATGTGTTTTTTGGTACCAGTTGTATTTAGTTGTGTCTTTTGGCTGTCCTGTGAGCACGTGCCACAAGGATAAACTTTTGTCCACGACCTGCCTTTCGCCCTCGTTTTGTGCATTTGAGTTAAACTGTGTGTTCACCTCTTGTGACAGAAAATCAAGAAATGTTTAGAAGGGGAGTCATGGCTATAGAAAAACAAGATCACTATTCTCTTGTGCTTCCTATCCATGTTTTTGAGTAGCTAAATTGATGAATATTCCATGAATTAAAAGCCTAAAATGTGGCATTTAGTGTGGCATAAAACTCATTCTCATGCGTCACCAGGAAATCTGTACTTCACTACAAAGACGCCTTCTCTGAGAGGATTAGTGGAATCTGCTGAGAGCCGAGCCAGACAAAGTGGAGGCAGCGGCTCAATCTGAGAAAACTAAAAAGCCCAAAGCAGATGTAGCTCTTCCAACTTGCCAAGGGGATGACCACATCGTCACATCGGTAGCTCAATGTTTGTTTAGCCGCCGTCAATAGGTATAACAGCAGGAGTTCTTTCATACTCAGAGCTCCTAAGTGGTGCTCCTGGAGACCAACATTTTACTTTTTGGTAAGAAATCATGGTTCACGGTGAGCAAGAATGCACCATTTCAAGAGTTTTAGTACTTTTCAAAACAGCTGAACCCTAAGGGGCTTTTCTAATGATTTTGACTACGTTGTTAAAACAGTGTTGGATAAAATTCCCGTTTGGTTGAAAAGTCACAGTAATAATTTCAAAGTAGGCAAGAACCTGCTTGGCAATGATCAGCAGCCATATTTGTTCATAGACTTGTGTATGAGCCCGTATTCTCTGTTTGATCTTTCTGACTTCTCCCTTTTGGCTCCATTCTGTTCGATTGAAATAAAAAAGAGATTAAGAAAAATGGAGATTCTCATTTCAACTCATCTCATTTTCTGAACCGCTTTATCCTCACTAGGGTTGTGAGGGTTGTTGGAAAACAAGGAGACAAACAACCATTAAAGCTCACATTCGTACCTAAGGGCAATTTAGAATGTCCAATCAGCTCCCCATGCATGTCTTTGGAATGTGGGTAGAAACCAGAGTACCCATAGAAAACCTCAACAGGCCCAAGGAGAACATGCAACAACTCCACACAGGTGGAACGACCTGGATTTGAACCTAGGACCCTCAGTGTGAGGCCAACGCGCTAACCACTCAGCCGCCGGGGAGATCGGATAGAATATTCAGGTTTCTTTATATGTCTTTGCCGTAGGCTACCATACTTCGTAGTTTAACAATTATTGTCATTTAAATTTTTGTACTCTTGATTTGCTAAAATCTGCTTTTTTGTCAGAATAATGCAATAGGCCAGACCCTCAGCTCTTTCTGGTATAAAGGACCAATGTCGAGTCAAGCTTGTTTTTTTTTTGTTTTTTTTCCCCCAAAACGACTAAATTCAACTGAATTCTAGTAGTTTATGCCACAGGAGCCTCTTGATATGCAATTTAATAATAACAATGGAGTGGGGATTTTTTTTCCTGGGCAAGAGGTGTCTGTAAGTTGTAAAATTATGAATGGAGGCAATAGGGCAATAGCCCCCAATCTTTTTCTTACCATGCCAAGTAAAGCTCTTCTTTACCTGTGTGTGTGTGTGTGGGGGGGGGGGGGTCAAGGCGGTATGATGACTAAAGACAAAAACTGTCAGGACGATGACTAAATACAAATAAGGGGACATGATATCAAAAGAAACAAGTCCCAAGCATCATTCATTCATCCATCATCCATATGGCGCATCCTCGAAAGGGTTGCAGAGGTTGTTGGAGCCTAACCCAACTATCATCAGGCAAAAGGTAGACTCACCCTAGACTGGTTGCCAGTCCAAACTCCACACCGGTGGACCAACCTGGATTGGAATGGAAGACCCCAAAGCTGTGAGGCCAACGTGCTATCCACCCAAGCCGCCAGGCCAATATAATGTATAAATAATATAAAAATATATAATAAAATGGCAGCCCGGTGATAAGCGGTTTGCACATCCGGCTCATATTGAGGGTTTACCCCATTGGGTTCTGACTTGTGTGGAGTCTGCATGTTGCCCCTGGACCTGCGTGACTTTTCTCCAATATCCCATAAACATGCCTGTAAGGCTGGTTGGACTCTAAATTGTTGCTTCTAAATTGCCTCTAGGTATGAATGTGAGCATGAATGGCTGTCTGTCTCCTTGTGCAATATGATTGGCTGGCAACCAATGTAAGTGGTCCACTGTCAACTGCCCGTAGTTGACTGGCGACCCCTCGCGACCATAGTGAGGATAAAGTGGTTCAGAAAATGAATGTATGAAACGCAACAGCGCAGTGGTTGGCTTTGTTGCGTGCAGGTTCGATTCCCACTCGGTGGTGGCGTGAGTGTGAGCATGAGTGGTGGTCTGTTTCACCATGCCCTGCGATAGGCTGGCAAACATATCTGGGTTTCCCCCACCTGCTGCCTCTGGTTAACCAACCAGAGATAGGCACCAGGGATAGGCACCAGCACTCCCTGCAAACCTTGTGAGGATAAAATAGTACCGTATTTTCCGTGTGTAGGATGAATGTATAAATAATTAATATAAGATAAAACATTTGCAGGGGTGGTAAGTGGATATGAAGAATATATTCATTTAATCACGTGGTACATTTATCATGTTCCTTTGAGTTGAGTTTTGCTCACAATTTTTCAGTAATCCCTTACTCACAAAATTAAATTCATCTGGGTCGTTGCCAATTGGAGTTGAACCATGCTAAAGGCGGTCCCACATGAGGTCAGACATACTGTTTTACGACACCCACATAAAGACCACCCATGGTTAGAGACAGATCTTTTGTTAAGACCACACGGCCTTGTTTTGCATGTACTACCTCTGCCAGCTCCGCACCGCCAGAAGGCGGTTTACCAGGAGAAACCAGAGGAACTATTGTCCCTGACCCTCACCCCCCACCAGACCACCACTCCGAAGCTATTGTTGCAATCAATAAACGTAAGCACTTGCTTCCACTACTGACTGACCCCGTTCATCCTTTCCCAACCAGTGACTCCTTGTCGGGGCAAGTCTTTGAATGATGCTTTAAAACTAATTTAGAGGAAATTGCCATCTCAAAGTCAAGTGCTCTTCTCTTTTCGTCAAAAGCACACAGAGCCATCGAGACAATTGGTGTCGTCTCGGAGATACATACAAGAGTCCTTGTTGAGATTTAAAGAGGAAATGGGGGATACTCAGTGACTCCTTACGTATGTTTCAAACAACACAAAAGGACGAAAGGCTCTAAGATTTTAATGTTAATGATGGATGATGTGGAAAATGGTGAAGCAGGTTTGTTTTCTTATTTAATTTTACAGCAATAAATCAAATATTGACACACATGGGTATTTGACCAGCCTGGTAATATTATGTTTGCAATATTGTGCTATTCATGTTTTGGGGATGTGCCCTGCGATTGGCTGACAACGAATTCAGGATCTCCCTGTCTGTCACCCTTAGTTGGCTGGGATAGGCTCCAGCACCCCTGTAACTCTTATGAAGATAAGCGGTATGGAAGATGATTGAGTGAAAAGGTTTTGTGGAGAGAGAAAAATATGCTTTTAGGTCATGTGTCTCCTAAGAGCATGTGACCTGGGAATAACAGGCGACCAATCCAAATTTGTGGTATTTTTTTTAGGAAAATGTTGTTTTGTGGTGGCCCTAAATGGCCGAAGGCTCAATGCCAGGTCGGTCTACAGTTCTCACAGGCTTGCGTGGGTTTTTCCCCCCCGATACTGCGGTTTTCTCTCACGAAGCAAAATATGCATGGTAGGCTGATTGAGGACTCGAAATTGCCCTTGGTTATAAGTGTGAGCGGGAATGTTTGTCCGTCTCCTTGTGCATTTCATTCGGCTGAACACCGGGGTGTTATGTGCCTGTTGTTGGCTGGGATATGCTACAGCATCTTCTGCGTCCCATGTAACAATAAGCGGTTTGAAAAAAGAGTGAATGAATAAAAACATTTTTTAACAAAATTTGAAAGGTTTGATCACTCAAAAGCAGGGTTAAAGTGTAACCCTCCGAGAGGAAACCTGCAATTAAGCGAGAACAATAGAGACAAAAGAGGGGAAATATTTAGCCAATTATAGATGCTACTAGCTGATCTTCTACCACTTTTTCAAAAGCATATTATTAGGGTCAATATCATAAAGAAGTTAGTAATTCATCCAGTAATGGTTGTTTTCTTACTGCAAAACAGAAAATAACCAACAAATAGAAAATTTTAATTTGCCGACATCTACTGCTGAAAAAAAAGCGTATAGCAATGCTCTATGTATTTTGCGTATATAAGCCATAACCTTGTTTCATTCATCTTTTTTTTTTGTTACAAATACGGCTTATATGCGAGAAATGTTAAAACTTACTGCGCACTGTGGAGTTCTGCAATTTAGGAAAAATGTCGATATTAAATACCCAAAGACATTTAACAAAATAGGCAGCCCACACTGAACTTACGATAAAGGCAACCGGCTTCTCTATTAAGCTGTGACCATCCAGAGCAGCACTTATAGACCGTGTTATAATCCTGTCGGTACACTTGTCTGTACGCCGTGTAGTAGGCCGTCCTGTCAGTGTGAATAAAAGATAAGCACACAGTCAGATCCAGGACAGTGTAGGATAGTACCGATAGGATACAAAAGAAATGTATTTACTATATATTTCCTCTCTTTTTTTAACGCTGTCTGATCCTCTACACCAGTGGTTTTCAAAGTGGGCGGTACCGCCCCCCGGGGGGTGGTGTGAACTTTCAGGGGGGCGCTGACGAATAAACAGGCAAATGGGGGGCGTTGAAATAGTGAAGGGGGCGATGGAGCAATTACAGTAAAATGTGACGTTGGTGTTTGTAGAAAGACCGGAAAAATTGATTGTCTGTAATAAAAAGTCGACAAAAAAACAAGCTTTATTGAAACAAGAAACGTTGTCTGCTCGAGCGCTCACGAGCAGCGCGCATATACCGTATATCACTAATTGTCGCGAGTTTATCGTCGATGCAGGCGACTGGGGAAACCACCACCATCCAGTCAGCCGCAGAGGAGCACACAATAGCGCGCCGGCAACGCTTAACCACAGACGTATGCGCACAGCGACCGGCTTAATGCATCAGCTATCAATTTTTATGATTCGAGGTGAAGAATAAATGATAACCATTTCTGTTTATTAAAATTGTTTTTTTTAGTCTTCAAACTGTTTGTGATTGAAGAATCAACCAATTCTTGTGACATTTAGCAATATAGTCGTTCTAGCGTTCGTTGGAAAGGGGTAAAGAGGAGGGCGTTGGCATTTTGGCCCGGCGGTGAAGGGGGCGGTGGCCAAAAAAAGTTTGAAAATCACTGCTCTACACCTATGGGAACCTTCTCATTGCCTCATTGCCACAGTCATTATTAGGCATTGTGACAGCATGCTTTGTTCACAAGTAATTGTAGCTCTCATCCACCTTCAAAGAAAGAAGTGAGAAATTCTTACATGGGATGACTCAGAGGCTACATTGCCATTAGGACTGTCTGTGGAATGTTGACTGTTTTTAATAGTTAGTTGGTTTGTGAGGGGATGGTGGATGTCTGCAAATTGCATTTATGTCAAAAAATGTTTGTAAATTCGATTTTGTATGCCTTTTTCCGTTTAGTGCTTCTTTCCGCTGCTAATACCGACGCCTGGCGCTGTGAGAGTTCAGCTCACCCAGCATCCACCTTCCTCTGCCCAGTTTGTACCAGCGCAGAAGTGTGTGACGTATCTCCAGTGCGCAAAGAACCTTTTTCATTTCTATCATTACAAATCTCGTGCATCCATTATTCAATATGGTTGGTGAAAAGCGAAAGGCTTCTAGTGAGGCAGGTGCAAGGAAGAGGCAAGCCATTTCATTTGAAACCAAAATGGCAATATAGCACTGAATCAACGTCAATTTGAACAATTTCAACTTATGAACAAATTCAACTTATGAAAAAGCGCTCGGAACGTAACTCGTTCGTACGTAGGGGAGCGTCTGTATTTCCTTACCTCCTCTCGTATCCCATGCACCAAGACTGTCCCACGCAGCCTTGCTTCCACACTTTGATCATGCGGGTAAAGGCTTGAACACATGGCTGCCTCTGGGCAACCAGCATCATCTCCTGCTCCATGCAAACATTAGCCCTGTGAGGGAGGTGAAATGGAAGATATATGAGCTGTCATTGATATATTGAACTAATAAGATAATTCATTATAATATCATTGGTAGGGTTGCACAGTGGATGAGTGGTTTGCACTTCCACCTCAGTGGTGTAACGTATCCTACAGCTAGTTGGCAAAGGCTCCAGCACTCACCCATTGTGAAGATAAGTGGCACGGAAAATCAATGATTGTAAAAAGACACGTAAAATGGGTTGTATTACAATAGAACAATTTTGTTGAAGATTTTGAATACCATACTAAAAATAGCATGAAGTAACCCACAATTTTAAGTTTTCCTTCTTCTATATATAACCATAAGAACATTAAATAGAATACATAGGCTACATGGGGGCAACATGGCCCGGACTGGTCTGACCAAAGTCTTTCTCTCTGGTAAGTATGAAAAGGATAGCATAGTTAGTGTATTTTTGAACCTATATGGCACACTTAGAAGTCAATTTTTTTCCCCAAAGTGGTCAGTGTGCCCAATCAGCTGGTGCACTTTTTGTGCATTAAAGTAAAGACTCTGGATGCTACAAATTATCTAATTTTTATCAAGCATTTTTAACATTATCGTTGACAAAAAATTATTTCACAAGAATGGTAATTATTGTTTTATCGCCCAACTAGAGCAGCAAGTGTTACATTGAGAAAAGTCTTTGCTTTCTTTTGTCATTAATGAATTCATACTAAGAACTACTAGAACATAGTTGGATGCCTTTACAATTGGCTGTTGCTAGTGTGAAAAGGAATTTCAGGATAGGTTGAGAAACGAGGTAATCCGGAAGAGTCTCGGATGAGAGCCAATACTCCTCTGCATTGAGACGAGCCAGATGAAGTCAGATAAAGTGGAAGAGAATCAAGGAATTGATAATGTATGGATTAGAGGTAAAATTGGGCCGAGAAAATACTGCCCGACCCGACCGGCAGGTATTAGAGCCCAACCAATTAATTTGATTTGCAGGACCGAGCCTGAAGCAAACCCGAAATTTCATATTTTATTCGTGAGGACTGAGGACTCCCGAGTTGGGATCAGGAGGGGTGATTTATGATAACGAAATCTAAGTTAAACAAGACTGTATAAACATTTACATATTTTATTTGATAATATAGATGTTTGACAATCACTTTTGCCAGTACAGCTGTTTAAATGCCTGCTCAGCGTTGAACATCACAGTGACTGCATTCAGCGAAGCCAATGCAAGTTTCTGTCGCATATTCAACAATCATTTTGAAGCATTTCCACACCTCACTATTACCGTTGCGTAATTGTCTTTTCAGTTCTCCTGTCTTTAGTTTATCCTTAACTTCTTGCGGCAGACTTTTTTGCATTGAAAGAATCTCAAGGGACACCACCATCGGAAAATCTATTAATGTAAAACTACGTCGCCTATATTAATAATAGTCATCAAAGTTTTATTCGCAGAAATTACATAAACCTCCAAAATTATTCCAAAATCAATCAACTTCCAGTCCGACTAATGCAAATATAAGTAATGTAATGTTTTTAATCGGATAATTTCATGAAATTTCTCCAAATATTACATAAATCTCCTAATATTACACAAAAAAATGGTGTGCTCGCACAGACTTTACATCGCCAAAAGTTGATGCCATAGAAACCAAACAACTTGCGGTTCATGTTAGAAAAAAAAAAAGCAAAAAAATCACTGTTTCACAATTTGAATCTTGAAATAGTATAATCCAGTGGTGTCAAACGCCCTTTGGTCTGCGGGCCAAATAAAGCTTAATTTGAGATCAAGCGGGCCGCACCAGTAAACTCATTGCAAAATTACATAGAACTAACAATAAGCCCACTTTTTTCCTTTGTATTAGTCACTAATACTAATAATTAGTGCAAAGAATGAGTAAATTATCAAAATGTTTATTGACAGAATTTTCCATTTACATTATGAACAATATATTATGAACAAAAGAATAACATAAGAACATAAATAAAGTATGTGCAATTTTGACAACACTTTTACACAGTTAAACATATATTTAAGTGGGTTGTACATAAAACTGATCACAGAAAGAGTAACAATGTTCCAAAAACATTTAGTACCAGACTTGTGGAACTTAAAAACACTACCCTGTTTTACCAGTGTTCTAAAACACTGCGGACCTAGCGGACAAATTTTAAAGAAAATTCATATTTTTTCATACAATGCAGCTTTCTTCCCCGGGCCATACCAAACCACCAGATGGGCCGGATCCGGCCCGCGGGCCGTATGTTTGACACCACTGGTATAATCTATAATTTGTCTTTCAATATATATTGTAATTGTTCAATCTTAGTCTCGTTATATACATATGATTTTTTCTCTCTAAATATTACATTGTATGACTTCTTACAATTTCCCACGGGACACCCGACCATTGCTCACATGTGGTGGCGCAGTGATTGGGAAACGTGGCATTACCTGATGAATTACTAACTTCCTTGTGATATTGACCATAATAGAGTGCTTTTGATTCATACAGTATCTTAGAAATACCATGTGTGATGTTTTTTCTTCAGAATGTCCCTTCAGAGTAACACATTTGTACTCCCTATCAAAACCAACAACATGGAGGTGAATATTGTGAATCAAGGGCGGCTTATAATACACAAGAAATTGTAACAGTCAACGATTTAAAGGAAATTTTAAGAGTGCTTATACGCGGGGCGATTATTTGTGAGAAAATATGCTATTTGTTTATTTTCTATATCGCTTATCTTCTCAAGGACACGGGACACCAGGCACAAGGAGTAGGACACCTAATTATAATCACACTTATACCCAGAGGTAATTTAAAGTGATCAACCTACCATGTATGTTATTGGGATGTGGGAGGAAACCGTAGTACCTGGAGAAAACCCACGCAGGCCCAGGGAGAACATGCAAACTCTACACAGGACAGTCAGAACCCACCAAGGTTTGAACCCTTGATCCCAGAACTGGGAGGTGGATTTGTTAACCCCTCGGCCACGTGTTTCAATTTGTATTTTTCATAGATGGAGCATGAATAATTGAAATTGTTTTTTAGTCATGCTTCAGTTCCAATTTTTTTTTCATGAGCTGTAGTTTCCTGTTCATCACACTAGAGGGAAGAGGTAGATAGATTTTTATGAGGTCATAATTTACATTTATTGTTGTAAACTACCAATGACCTTTTTTCACGAATATGACGAAAATTATACACAATAATCATTTTCAAATATTTAATTTTAAATAAGCATGCCTTTTTTATTGAGAACATTTTTTTAATTCGACTTACTTAAATTGGGGAAACATTTTGGTCTAACTAAAAAGATGCAGAATAATGAGTAATACATTAATAGTGCACCGAATCATGTCCAGCTGCAGAGCAGCGAAGCCCGGCATCGTCATCTTAGTCAAAACGCCATTCTGGCTTCATTTATCATTCGGTTACAATTCACTTTAAAAGTTGCAGCTAAACAAAAGCATCCGCAACCACATATACATGGAATTTGCACGATTTCACCACTATACTCCTGAAGAAATCTGTTGCGTGTCATTCAATGCAGAAATCATAGAAATGCATCAAATTCAAGTACACTTGTACAAGTATACTTCAAGTACTCACATGTACGGTTGTAGTCTTCTGGAGTTGCCATGTCGATAAACTTGAGCTCCTTGTACAAAAACTAAGACAAAAAGTAATAAAAATACATTCTCCGCAATCCTCCTCATCCTCTTGGTTTTTGCTCTTAAGTTTCACCATCCAAAACACGCGTGGATCTGCTGTCTCGTTCCTGGCGTGTTTGTGATGCGCTGCCAAAATTATTCAACAAAACAGAAGCTTATAGAGACTTTAGAGCAAGTGCAGATGTTTCACTGGGAAAAATAAAAGTTGGAGGAGGCTCCCTCTATTCTCTGTGTAATATGCGTGTCATGTTTTGTTTGGGAGTTTAGTGGAAGTGTGTGCCAGACTCGGGTAGGTTCGCGGGCCGCTTTAACATCAAGTTGAATTAATGTGGGCCGGACTCTTTTAAATATAATATTTAGATTTTTTTTAAATAAATTGATTAAAAGAACTGGATTAAAATCCCTGAATATTCAGCTTTTAAAGATCTGAAACAAAGTTCATTTTAGCTTTTTTTAAATATATTTTTAGATTTTACAAAATAATTTTTGAACTCAGAACACAGAAAAAATCGATTAAAAAATTACAATAATTGATTTAAAAGAGAAGAAATCGGGAAATATAATACATGTGACAGGCAAAGTGTGTGAGTTATTAATGATAGAGTGTGACATGCTAAAGTGCTTAAGTTATTAATGATGTGTGATGTAAAACTAGTTTTGGATTGGATGTTTATCAGTCTTCGATTATTGATGCCTTCAGCCAAATAGCAAGATTACTATGTTAAAGTATGTATTGGTGTTCGATTATTTATGTCTGGGTGCATAATAGTTTGAAACACGGGAGCTTTTCAGTCATTACAGTAATAGTTGGTTTGAAGACAACAACAACTGACCACTGTATGATTATTTCTCCGTGTTAAGAGCAATATGCAAATGCAGGGCGCAACATACACATCTATAATCTTCATTTTAATTTGATCCTAAAACAGAAAGTCAACACTCATGATTTACTTTCCTGGGCCGCACAAAATGATGCGGCATGCCAGATTTGGCCCCTGGGCCGCCACTTTGACATGATGTATAGTATGTGTTATAGTAGTTACATTGAGTAAAAGAAGGACACATTGAACACAGCTTTTGACATGAATAGACGTATAGACGTCCATTAAAATTTAACTGGCGGAGACTGGGATTGATCATTTCATTGCTTCTAGCTATAAAGACTTTTTTTCTTTTCTCGCCACCTCGTGGTGCAGAGGTTCTCTCACCTGACTTCGGTGTGGGCCCGGACAGACTCAATCACCGTTGGGGGGTATATGATTGTGAGTGTGGATGGTTGTTTGTCTCTCCGTGTGCTCTACGACTGACCGGCGACCAATTTAAGGTGTATTCTGCCTTTTGTCGAAAGTGAGGTTAGGCTCCAGCAACCCCTGCAACCCTTTCGAGGATGTGCAGTATGGAAGATGAATGAATGTTTTTTTCTCAATTGCTTGGAATTAGTTTTAAGTGGGTGGCTTGGTTACCGCGTCGGCCTCAGCGTTTTGGGTTAGGTTCAATCCCAGGTCGGTCCTCACCGCATGGAGTTTGCATCTTCTTCTCGGGCTTGTGTGGGTTTTCTCCTGGTACTTCGGTTTCCTCCCACATCCCAAAAACATGCTGGGTAGGCTGATTGAAAACTCTAAATTGCCCCTAGGTTTGGGAGTGTAAATGGTTGTCCATCTCCTCGTGCCCTGACCTGATTGGCTGGCCACGGATTCAGGGCATCCCGCCTAGTGCCCGTAGTTAGTTGGTATAGGCTCCAGCACACACAGAAAACTAGGGGGGAACTGGAGTACCCAGGGAAACCCCAAGCAAGCCGGGGAAGAGAATTCAAACTTCAGACTGATGAGACCAAGCTGGGATCAAACTCTTGACCCTAGACCAGTGAGCAATGTTGCCTCTAACCCAGACATGGGGAAACTACGGCTCGAGGGCCACATCCGGCCCGCGAGTCGTTTTAATCCGGCCTGCCGACGTTATCCAAATAATGTTTTTTTGGGGGGTTTTTCCCCCAAGATGGCGCCGTCACGCGTAAGCCAGTGAAAGTCGATCTGTCCACTCTTATTTGTTTTTCGTGTTTTAAAGCCCCTCTATCTTTTTTAAATTACATTTTAATATTTTATAATACATTCCTTTTAACGTTACTTTGTACTTTATACTTTTTACTTTAATGATGAGTGATGGGTATGTTAATAGTTGATTCCTTTTTTTCTGTTAATGTTTCATAGGTTCTGTTAACGAATGCAGTTTTTTTTATATGTATCGTATCTTGTGCTGACCCGGCCCATTTGTCAAATTTTTAAAGACTATGTGACCCCCGGCCCGAAATGTTTGCCGACCCCTGCTCTAACCTGTGCTCATGCGCAATTGCACACTACTCTCGTGTTCTCGGCAGCCAAAATATGCAGTGCAGAAAATGAAATTCAACTCCATCTCATCTCATTTTATGAACCGCTTTATCCTCATTAGGGTCACGGGAGGTGCTGGAGCCTGTCGCAGCTGTCTCCGTGCCACAGGCGGGTGACACCCTGAATCTGTGGCCTGCCGACGACAGGGCACAATGAGACAGATAAATGATACACGCTGCCACCCATACCGAGGGACAGTTTAGCCTATCATGCATGTTTTTGGAATGAGGGAGAAAACTGGAGTTCCCAAAGGAAACCCACACAGGAGAACATGCAAAGTCCACGCAGATGGACATGACTCGGATTTGAACCCAAAGCTGTGAGGCCGACACACTAACCACTCAATCATTGGGATCGCTTAAAATTATTCATTCATTAATTTTCTGAAACACCTATCTTCTCAAGGTCACGGGGTGCTGGAGATGCAAACTCAGCACAGTTAGGACCAACCTGGGATCTAACCCACTTCCCCAGAACTGTGACGCCTATGCGCTATTCACTCATTTGCTGGGCCGTCACAAATAAAACAAAAGATACCCTCATCAAACACTAACTTAATCAGCTACGCCAGATTCCGAGCATCTGGTGAAGTCCTCTAAAAGCTAGTGTACGGAAAGGGGTGCAAACAACTGACGGTGTGGTCGAGGGATTGGCGACCAATGCTGTTGTAAACAGAGCTTTCATTGCTCACATGTGTGCTCATGACCCTTAAAGAATGGTGGGTCACTGCTGAACGGCCCCCCGAGGAGTATGACAACATGACGGTCAAATTAGGCCACAGACAGCTAATTAATCAGCAATTTAAACAAATTGAAAGGCGAATCCATGTAGGATCCAAACATTTCCTTGTTCCTTCCTACTGTTTTTTGGCAGATGTTAGTGATACGTATACTTCAAATAAAATTGTAGTCATTGAAGCAAAACGCTATCATACAATAACTATTGGCAAATTTTGTGGCTACTGTAAAAGTTGCAAGCGTTGAGGTTACACTCTATAGTTGCTGGATGCTGCTGGTTTGCATTTGATCCATGAGCCATTGATCAAAGAGAAGTGGATGAGTTTCCATTGCAGATAACAGAAACGAACACACAAAACAAGAGTCATGCAAAAATAAAAATAATAATAACAACAAGAAAAAAAATTGACTCAACACTAATGCATTTGCTCATTAGCTCCTTCAAATGTCCCTGTGTTCTTTCTTTTCAAACTAATTATTTTGTGGTTGAGAATAAGTTAATTTTTCATTCATTTACTGTAACACTTCTCAGAAGGTGCTGGAGCCTATCCCAGCTAAATACGGGCATCAGGTAGGGGACAGCCAGAATAGGTCTCCAGCAAACCGCAGGCCACAAGGATAGATACAGCCATTTATACTCACACTCATACCTGATAGCAATTAGGAGTGTTTAACCAGCCTACTTTGCATGTTTTTGGAATGTGGGAGGAAACCAGAGTACGCTGAGAAAACCCACACAAGCTAGGGGAGACCATGGTCTGAATCAATTGTATTCCTCCTTAAAGGTACCCGGACGTTTGGTCGCCGGACGTTTGGTCGCCCGGACGTTTGGTCACCCGGACTTTTGGTCGCTCTGACGTTTGGTCGCCTGGACGTTTGGTCGCCGGACGTTTGGTCGCCGGACGTTTGGTCGCCGGACGTTTGGTCGCCGGACGTTTGGTTGCCGGACGTTTGGTCGCCCTGACGTTTGGTCGCCGGACGTTTGGTCGCCAGACGTTTGAGAGTCAGTACTGTTGAAAACAGCTCTCAACAAGAGTTTAATATTTAAATATCTACTGTTGATTCATGAGAGATAGAGAGCGTAATATCTAAGTACTGTTTAATATCCAAGAAATGAATTACTACACATATATGTATAATAGTAATACAGAATAAACCCAACAAAGTACTGTTGAAAACAGCTCTCAACAAGAGTTTAATATCTAAATATCTACTGTTGATTCATGAGAGAGGGTTTAGTATCTAAGTATTGTTGAAACCAGCTCTCAAAATTATATTCACAAGAGTTTAATATCTAAATATCTACTGTTGATTCATGAGAGAGACAGAGAGAGTTTAATATCTAAATATTTACAGTTGATTCACGTGACAGAAAGAGAGTTTAATATCTAAATTTAGATAAACTAAACTATCTTTCTCTCGTGAATCAACAATAGATATTTAGGTATTAAACTCTTGTGAATATAATTTTGAGAGCTGGTTTCAACAGTACTTGGATATTAAACAGTACTTAGATATTACCCTCTCTATCTCTCATGAATCAACAGTAGATATTTAAATATGAAGCTCTTGTTGAGGGCTGTTTTCAACAGTACTGACTCTCTGTCACCATTTGACTGGTGACCAAAAGACCGGGGACCAACGGGGACCAAACGTCTGGCGACCAAACGTCAGGGCGACCAAACGTCCGGCGACCAAACGTCCGGTGACCAAACGTCCGGCGACCAAACGTCCGGCGACCAAACGTCCGGCGACCAAACGTCCGGCGACCAAACATCCGCCGACCAAACGTCCGCCGACCTAACGTCCGCCGACCTAACGTCCGGCGACCAAACGTCCGGCGACCAAACATCCGGCGACCAAACTTCCGGCCAGGCAGTTGAGACTGAGAATCATCTTGTCAATATAAAAACTATGATACAATATAACACAGTAAAACAATAAAGAAACTATGTTTCCTATATGGGTCTAATGCAGCTTGTCAAATTCCGATTTCTGTATTTTGTGACTGTTCAGACTGCAAAAGAGCTATTGAATTTCAATCTGGATGGACTCCAAATCAGATTTTGCCTTCCAATCTGAATAAGGTCTATAGGTATTTTTTAAAAATACTTCTGCTCCAGAAAAACAAGCCTGGGGGTCATCCATGTCCTGCAGGGACCTGGAAAAGACAGATGAGGCTTACTTTTGCCGGTGTGCAAACCTAGAAAAAGCCCTTTGGCTAACTAAATGGTGAACAGATGTGTGGGAGGAGAGGTTGTCGGGACAAAAGTGACAAAATAATGAATGGTTGAATTTAAACAATCTAGTATATCAAATTTCATATATATAATGTAATAATGGCTTAGTATATACTGTATGCTTCATGGAGCAAATATTAAAACCAAGAAAAGGCATTATCTGCATGACTTTGCTCTGTGCTTATTGCTTCCTACATTAGTGGGCATGGAGGAAAAATGAAGAGGAAAGTTACTCAAAGCAAATCGTGGCTGGTTCGATCATTTAAAAAAACGAACTGGACGGAAGAAAAAAAACACTCGGTTCTAAGGCATGGAGAATCAGGAAGTTCCCACTCGAAAGGTAGAATACATTTAAATCTTTGCTTCAGTTATTGCACGAGAAGGTTGAATTTACTGTAACGTAAGATTAAAACATATTTTGAAGTATATGTATAGTAATCTAAAGGTTTATTTTATTGTTTTATCATTTTATTGTATTATTCAATGTTTTGAGCACGTTGCATTGTGCCAAGTCGCTCTGACTCCCTCCCCCTAACCCCTCTGTGGCAAATCTGTAATAAGTAATGTCACATTTCAGTATCAAAGATCATAACCACTAGATAGGTATTTTTTTACTTTGTGAGTAGGAGGCGAATTAAAACTAATAAAAATGTTTTTCCATTGTAATATCCTGTTTATGGATTTTTTCAGAGGGTGGGAACGGATTAATTTGTACCTAGTTATTTTCTATGGGAAATTGGTTTGAGATACGAGTAAATTGACAAACGAGCTCGGCCCCGGAATGCATTAAGCTCGTAAACTGTTACTGTATAAAATTTGATATGGGATTTGAGCAAACAGCGTCATCGTGCGTCCAAGTAGGATTGCTACATTGCCACACAATGCATTGTTTACAATAAAATCAGCACTGCTTTGCTTTTTCAGAGGGCTGGGGAAAACACGGAGATCGCGCAATGTTGACTCTTTGAAAAGTAGATCTTGAAATGAAAAAGTCCGAGCTCCTCTGATTTATACTACAGTGACAGGTCTCAATTTAATGATAATTGCTTCCCTCTACTGTGAATTTGTGGTACACGAGTACTATGATTCGCCCAATGGGGGAGGAGTTTAAGTTGAACGGTGCTGTCAGAAGTGAACTTTATACACCAGTGCGTAATCAAACTGCGACTGTCCGCTTACCAATTCACTTTTCAAGCAAGAGCGCAGAGGGCTAATATTTGTCTGGACTTTGTTCCTCGTTCAAAAATGTCGGCAACGCGACCGGTTACCTTGCTTGGCACCATGGCCTTTGGAGGCCGGGCAAACGCCGAGCAGAGTCGGGAGATCTTCAAGATCTTCCTGGACCGCGGCCACAAACACCTGGACACTGCCTACATGTATATGGATGGAAAGTCGGAGACCATCATGGGAGACATGAACCTCCCCCGAACAGGTTAACTTGAGTAAAAAAAAAATCCTAACAACATTGCCAAATCCTTCTTTAGGACTTTGTGTGCCGTAAAAGATTAAAAGTGCTGACTTATTTTTGTGCAACGCATGCATGCTTGTTGGAAGGGTAACGAAAACTTGCTAGTTACTTGTGCTGTTAACAATCAATCTAATAATAAAACGGATTGTCGCCAAGAGGGGTGCAACAATAAATCGATTAAATGAAAATAGTTGGAGGTAATTTGTTGTGCATTGCAAATACATAATCGGAGCTGCCACCCTTCGTCGACTCCATTTCAGGAGTACTCTTTTCCCATTTCTGGAGTATTTCCGGAGTATTTCCGGAGATAAGGTCCGGGGAGAACATGCGAACTCCACACAGGTGGACCCACCTGGATTTGAACCTAGGTATCCCACTGTGAAGCCGATGCGCTAACCTCAAATCCTCAGGATCGCCAGATATAAAATGTAAAAGCAAAAACAAGCGTAGGATAGTTTAAATCAAATTGTTATTACCATGTTTTTACATTAATTGAAATATTGTGCTTTTGCAAATTATTGAAAAAGTACAGCATAATTAAAATAAATGTATCTTTTTGTTTGGGTCCTTTTACGTGCGTTTTTCAGTCAGTATTCCCACCATGTGCCACACTGAAGCTGTGACGGGAATGTTTTACGTTTTATGCAAGATACGTTTTTTTGATGAATTTCATTCATAGACATCAAAATAAATTTTGTTTAGTGTTTTATCTGTTTATCTTTTCTCTATTTTGAAATAAATTACCGTATCAGCATTTGCTTTCGTCGTGACGTCATGGCACACGCATCAGCGTTTGCAATTCATGTTTTTATGCCTATATAAGCCGTACCCTCGATTCAGTCATTTTTTTGTCCGACCAAAGCGGCCTGTATTTAAGTAAAATAAAAGTAACTTTGTTTTCATTTATTTAATGCAGTCAGCATTGCCACCAAGGCAAACCCGTGGGACGGCAAGACATTGAAGCCAGAGAGCGTGCGGTCTCAACTGGAGACCTCCCTCAAGCGTCTGCGGACCGAGTGTGTCGATCTTTTCTATTTGCACGCACCTGATCACTTAAGTCCAATCGCGGACACCCTGCGGGCTTGTGACCAGCTACATAAAGAGGCAAAAACAGATTTAAGAAAATTAACATTTTTTTTCATGTCATGTCCACCTGCTAATGTGTTTTAAAATGTATCACCTTAGGGGAAATTTAAGGAGTTTGGCCTGTCCAATTATGCATCATGGGAAGTGGCTGAAATTGTGTGCCTGTGCAGAGAAAATAATTGGATTTTGCCCACTGTTTATCAGGTAAGAAGCAGTGATTTATTTATATTTAAGAGGACCATCTTCATTTACGCTGCCTAGAACAAGGGTGTCAAACTCGGGTTGGTTCGGGGGCCGCATTAACGTCAACTCAATTTAATGTGGGCTGGTCCATTTTAGATATTAATATTTAGATTTGTTTCAATTGATAAAATAACAGGAACATAAAGCCCTAAATGTTCTGTTTTTATAGATCCAAAACAATGTTTATTTGAGCTTTTTTTCTTAGTAAGTGAATTTTTTTTAATCATTTGTTTTTCTTCTCAAAATAAAACAAAATATTGCATTATGTTCAATAATAAAGAGGAAAACAGAAAATATTTTTATATATTTATCTTTAGATTTTACAAAATATACCCTACATCTCACAGGGAATGTACAATGCCACCACAAGGCAGGTGGAGACAGAGTTGCTGCCATGTTTGAGGTACTTTGGGTTGAAGTTCTACGCATACAACCCTCTCGCAGGTACACAACTTGGTTTAAAGGAGACTTCATTCACCTGTTATAGTTAGTCTTTTGATTTGAGATATTTGTGCCTGTATTATGTCTTCACTTTTTCATACGTTTACCACAAAAAAAAGTCTCAGACGACATGGAAAGGACATTATAGGAGCTAATAATTGGATTTTGTTTCTCACTAGGTGGCCTTCTGACAGGGAAGTATCATTATGAAGACAAAGATTCATCTCAACCTGAAGGGAGATTCTTTGGTAACAACTGGGCTTCTGCATACAGGGACAGGTATCTTTTTATGGTGTCAAAGATGAACTCTTTCCAGACATTTATTACCCGGATTACTTTGAAAACTAATGGATGCTCTAATTACCTTTTATAATAACTGAAAGCCAAGGCTGTGATTTCCATCATTGTCAAATTTAGTATATTGTGGAATATCAGGGATGTTAAAAAAAATACATACAATCAATACATCGAAAAGTGTGTCTCGAAATTGGGTTTTGGAGCTTTTTTCAGGTGGAAACAACCATTTGAACACAATTTATTTTCATTGGAAAGGGATACTGTAGGCACATACTATCATCAAAGTTTAATGATATATAGAGTGGTACCTCGACATACGAGCCCCCCGACATACGAGCATTTCGAGATACGAGTACAATTTCGAGCAAATAATTATCCTAGATACAAGACAAATTTTGAGATATGAGGAAGCCAGGCGGCCAAGACATGAGAGGCTGTTTATGATTTTAGCGCACTGTCTTTTTTTGCCGCATTTCTTTGGTGTATAACAGATATCTACGAACACTGGGCGGAGCGTTGCATTTTTTTCAGTGTTTTTTTTGTCCCTCAGCGCGAATGGTGGAGCGATCGCTAATACGAGGAGTATATATTACTTCTTGTTGGCTGCTCTTTGTAATGTTTATGTGAGCACTAGGTGCAGCGTTGCAATTTTTCAGTGTTTACTTTTTCTTCCCCTTAGCCTTTTAACTCCCGTTGGCGGAACGATCGCGCATACAAGACTACTCGTTGGCAAGTGGTCGTGCGTTATCCTATTGTGAGGACATTTGTGTGCATCATTTTCAGAATATTTTGAAAGGATTATAAAAGCCCATCGATAGTGAAAGTCGGGGTTGAGGCGGGGCAAATAGAGCCAACCTGGGAGAAAGGTATCACTTTAATACAAAATTAGAATAGTTTAGTGTAAGGTTAGATTAAACGTATTTTTGAGTGTCTGCATCGTAATCCAAGTTCCTTTAAACTTGTTTGTTATGAACAAACATATTGCGGTGCAGAAAGCGCCATATATAGCTATATATAGCTCTGAATGCTCTTTTGACGCCATCATCTAGTGGCAGTTCTTTTGTCAATCCACCCGGAATCACGGCGAGCACCAAATTAGTGTGCTCACCGTCATACTGGGTGTATAGACTAAAGAACTACACATCCAAGCACAAACTGCGTACGAGGGAAAATGAAGTCGCAGGCTACTTACCGTAGATGCAAGACCCGTAGAGGATTTTGTACCTTATCGACTGATTATTTTATTTTATCGTGATAACAATTTTAATATTGGTCCACATATAAGGCGCATTGGATTTAAAGGCGCTCTGTCTATTTGGAGAAAATGTAACTTTTAAGTGCGCTTTGTAGTCGTGAAAATATGGTTACCTATAGTTCACATTTTTTTTACTTGTATGCTCCCTCAAAATGTTATTTGTTTATTTCCTCCATAGATACTGGAAGCACAGTCACTTTCAGGCCATAGAAGTGGTTCAAAAGGGTTTGGAGATGGCATATGGTTCGACACCACCCACCCTGCTGTCTGCCGCCATGCGCTGGATGTACCACCATTCCCAACTCAAGGTGCCAAAGACACCCACCCGTCCATCAACGTGATCAAAGCAAACGTTTTAACTTGTCTCGTTTGTTTGAAGGGCGACCTCGGGGACGGCGTCATCATTGGCATGTCCAGCTTGGAGCAGCTCAAACAGAACCTGGCGGCCGCCGAGGAAGGTCCTCTTGACGAGGTGGTGGTGAAAGCCTTCGAAGACGCTTGGAAGCTGGTCGTTCACGAGTGTCCAAACTACTTCCGATAAATGATGCAGAAAAAGATTCTCCCCATAATTGATGATTGGTAATCATACAATATTAACCCCCACCCAAAAAAAGATAGGATTTAGGGATGAAACTGATAATGAACCTTGAATTACAATCCACCTCTTAGATTCATTTAATTTGACCGCGTTGGAAACCTCCGACTAGTCTTGCCAAACTTTTCAATGTGTCTCAAATATTTCCCAAGGACGTTGGCATCTCCCGTGTCTTTTTCAGACATCCGGCTTCCTCGTCCCTTTTTGCCCTCCCAGTGCTTGGGGTTTTCCTAACGCATCCTAGCAACCGTGGGTGGTTATTTGAAGGCAATAAATTATTTTAGGTGTCATTGAGTTTGACTAGTGAATGATGTGACAGACTGATAGCAAGGAGAATCCTGTTTGACTCTCACCGGAGCACCACGTACAGACTGCAGCATACAGCGAATGCCCTTCGGCAGTTTTTTGTTTCCACTTTTTGCAAAACAAATTTTGATGTGAACAGTGTTTCACAATATGTACTCTAAAAATTAATTGTTTATTTTTTATAAACTTCAAGTATTTCTCCTGATCTTAATTGCAAATAACAGTAGTCTGTGGAATTGAGACATTTAATAATAGCCATGTTTTCAGCCCATCATACACTTGAGCAACAATTCAGTACAGAGCTTTAAAAAGAAGAAAAATCAGTTTCCTGTTTCAAAAACGTACTAGATTTCAAAATCCTAATCAATGACATTTAAAAATTAAGTTGAAGTACAATCTTTCACTCTTCATCCTCTGCCTCATGATCTTCTTCCTCTTCATTGTCCTGCATAGGCTGGTCGTCCTCCTCCACGAGCTCAAATGCGCCTGTTTCAGAGCTCCACATGCATTTGATCGTCACTTTGAATTCAGCCATCTCTATTCCCAAGAGTTTCTGGGGGAAAACATGTGTTTTAATAAAAAATAAATAAATAAACGATCAGAAAATGTAATGATTAACTACTAGAGTCGAGTACCAGACATTTAGTAATGTTAACGTATCTATTTTTTCTAACGGAAAAAGTCTAATTTTCCAGCGAAAGTTGACAATATTACCTATTGCCAAATTATTTACGTAACCGGCCTCCAACCGTTCAGATTCGGTTGGTGAAACTACTGTATTTTCAGTCTTATCTTTACGAGTAAACATGTTATGTGAAAGAAAATAATTCCTAACAAAATGACACACAAAAAAAAGAGGCACTTCTAACATTTCCCAATAATTTAAACGTAAATGCAGAACATGGGCTGAAATGGGAGTGTGCCCTGGAAGTGTTATCGGTGTAGTTTATTATTTCAATCATGTTTGCTGGTTAAATCACTGCAAGTACCGAGGTGCTTGACTAACTATTTTACCCTCTGCAAAAGGGCCGCCGTGGGTCCTAGTCTTTGTTTGAACCGATGAGGGATCTTCTAAAATAAATTGCACGTGGCTGCAATCAACTGATTTCACTTGCAAAATGTGCCCGCTTGTTCGGTTTGAATGAAAACCTAAACTCCTTGCGTCCCTTTGTGGACCAACCGGTTTGAGACCGCTGCTCAACATGTTATCAATTAGTCCATTAGTTATTATGAAGTGATTATTATGAAAAGGCATATGCACGTGTACATGTTTGCATATGTGTGTGCTCCAGTTGCTTTTACATTAGAACTGACGTCAAACGTAGGGAAAGCGTGATCACGGGCAAGAAAATATGGTAGTGCTTGGACTTGTTGGCCGCGAGGGTTCACACTCCTTCCGCCTACTCTACCTTTCTTTTGAATGTAGCCATCCATTGTCGTGAATTTTTTTTTATACCTCCAATGGAATGAAGACCTCTTAGATCCAACGCAATGGTGTGCTTTTTTTGCTTTATTTAGTGCAAACACAATGCTCACATTTTTTTAAAATGGGATGGTCATGGAGCTGAGCCAGGGAAAGATGAGTACATCATCATCATGCAGGTGACTTAACTGGCCATTCGCCACAGATAGGCCACTTTTTTGAACGGTTCAAAATGTTCTATTTCAAGTTTTATGATGTCCTCAGCAAATTTTCACTTCCTAATTTGGGCCAAAAGCCTATGAATCAGTACCACTTTGATTCTATTGTGTCTACTTAACAGTAATATTTAGTACTTTTTAAATCTCATTAACTTACCAAAATACGAGCTTGTTCAGGAGTGAGAATGTCACCATCTTTGCATACCGTGTGGGCCTTTAATAGTGTCACGACCCCTAGAGACAAACAAAAACATATCTTATGTATGACCTTGTTCAGAGATGAGAATGTCAACGTCTTTGCAGACCATGTGGTCCTATAATATTGTCAGACCTATACACAAACACAAAAAAACCTTGGGGATTAAAGTAGTTCAAAACCATCTTGGTTTTGTCGTAGTATCAAATAATGAGCCGTCGTGATAGAAATGTGCACAAATATAAAGATATCCTCTGTATTGTGTCCAAAGTCAGGATTGCAACCTTTTTTGAGCGATGTAGGGAGGCCGAGATGCCTAAGTTGAGTCTCCATGGAATGAGTGAACTGCTCCAAAGGCCCTTCATCCAGAATCACATCCCTGTTAGCCTTATTTCCTGATCGTGCATAATCCATCTCTTTGTAATGGCTAAAATATCTGTGTGGAAAGGGAAAAAAAACAACCCACATACAAAAATTACAACCTGCCTTGTTGCCATTTTAAATATTTTGTTTTGTTTTTTTGAATACAAGTTAAAATGATTTTGACTTCACCATTTACAATCCTAATTTGTAAAAAAACATTTTTTAAATATTTTTAAATTTTGCTATCTCCTAAAATCTCATTAGTCACTAACAATTAAAAAATGGACTGATTAATTAGTTGAGACAGTTTGAAACAACTGATCAGAATGCACATCCGTCGTTGAAAAGGTAGTGAAGACTTCACATTTAAAATAATTGAATGTTTTGACAAAGTGCAAAATGCAAAACTTATTAAGAACACGGCGTTGCTTTTCAAAATTAATCGTCAAAGTAAAATAAAATGGCGAGCCAAAAAACAACTTTCTAAACATTAATTTTTTTATTTAAATTGTGGAAAACAAACCGCTAGATTTTGTTTGCTTGTAGTTTTGATACAAAATGCGTTTCTGCAGAACAATTAAACGTGTTTTCCTATAATAAATAAAGCCCTGGTAGTGCTTACTCACTCTTGTACCTCCTCCTTGGTTTTATTTGTAAAAAGCACGCCCACTTCCCCCCGAAGATGCTTGCTGACCTGTAAAAAAAGGACATGAGATCTTGATCCACGATTTAAACATTAGATCCATTACAATAGGCAAAAAGAAAAGAAAATATTTTGTCTGACAGCTGTCTTGAACGTATTTTTGGGTGTGGAATCCAAAATGAGTTTTCCCTCGAAATAAGCTGTTATTATTTATTTTGTTTTTAAGTTTATTCCTGTTTCACTTTTCATGTGGAGCCAACAGATGGGAATCAGAGTGACACGGAGCACAGCGAAGCGATGTTTGTGAGGAGTAATGTTCTGGCATTACAGATTTCAGCAGTTTAAATCAGTTTGCATTATTTTATTGCAATGTCTCAGATTTGTTTCAAGACTGTTGAATATAGTGTTATAATTTGTTTCAGATGTGCTAGAATTATTTTCTGTAGAAAAATTAAATTGTCTTCAAAAAGTCTTTTTTTCAAATTTGAGTGTTCAAAAAGAGGTGCTTGTCTTATAATCGGGGTCGTCTAACACACATCATTTTGTTGTTGCTGCTTTTTTTTCTATTTCCCTACAATGGGGATCTTAATGCTGAAAAATTTGATGAACAAAATACCAATATCGGGTTCGGATTCTGCCACCAAAGTGTGTTAAAAACAGCGGGTTGCTGATTTCTACCTGACATAAGTTATCTCTGTATTCGTCCGTTTCTCCTTTCCCAATGGCCACTATCATGACTTTGTTTTTTCCAAAGAAGAATCTGTGAGGAAAAAGAACATTTTCGTTTGTATGATTTTCATTTGTATAATTTTAATTTAGCACCTCGACGGATGAGTGCACCCAAAGATAGTAGTAAGGTTAGTATCAATGATAAACCATTCTCGACAGTGGGTCAGTCAGTATATGAATGCTGTTCATGTTTTCTCTTGAAAATACAAGTGGGTTACCTGCTGTGTTTCCACGCTGTCCTGATGTCTTTCAATTTGTTATTCCTCATATTAGCCACAGAGAAGATGAACAAATGTTTGTAGGTGTCGACACATTTCCGTAACTACAGCAAGATAAAAAATACTTAAGACATCGTAGCCACCATTGAGTTTGGCATGCAAATGTTTGTAAAACAAAATGTACCTCTTCTATCAATTTCTGTTTTGATTCGAGTCCCTTCTTGGCTGTTTTTGTTAAAGAAACTGGGAGAGATATAGATAGAATTTTCCTGAGTGACCAACAAGAATTGCACCACTAGATAACATGAGCATGTTACATTCGCTTACGCACACTTTGAGGCGTCAATTATCAAACAAATACCATTCAGTAATTTTAGACAAATAGCAAAAAAATGAGTTTTTTCTCTTACTTTTCTTATCCCGCTTTGACTTAGGCATGGTTAGTATTTCCCACGGCGTGCACGTGAAGTAAAAGGACCTTAAATGTTTCTGTCACGTGATGCCTGCCCGTAAGGTGCCTGTCTAAAATTATTATATTAAAAATGTAATCATTATTTTTTACATGAATATCGTATACGTGTCTGGGTGTGTAGTAATCAACATATACATCTTTAGCTTGTGTGTTTGTCTATTCATTTCAACTGGCTCGAAAATGCCACGTGAATCTGTCACCACTAGATAACATGAGCATGTTACATTCCCTTACGCACATATTGAGGCGTCAATTATCAAACAAATACCATGCAGTAATTGTAGACAATTAGCAAAATAATATATCATTTTTTCCCTTACTTTTCTTATCCCGCTTTGACTTAGGCATGGTTCGTATTTCCCACGGCGTGCACGTGAAGTAAAAGGACCTTAAATGTTTCTGTCACTTGAGGCTTGCCTGTAAGGTGCCTGTGAAAAATTATTGTATTAAAAATTTAATATTTTTTTTTTTTTACATGAATTTCGTATACGTGTCTGGATGAGTAGCATTCAACATATACATCTTTAGCTTGTGTGTTTGTCTATTAATTTCAACTGGCTCGAAAATGCCACGTGAATCTGTCACTCAACACATGTACGGATGATTCAAATGTTGAATTGTTAAGCATGATCATCAATCATATTTATTTGTAGAGTTGACGTCATTCGCGGAATTTTATATAGATTTGAGAAGACAGAACATTGGCGACAGGTGCCAGAACAAAAATATATTTAAATACATTCATTAACACTTTCCAGCCACTAGAGAGAGCTGAGCTACACAAATGCGAAATATAGTACAGTAGTTGATGTTATAAATAAAAATAATCACAAAAGAACCAACTTTTTTATGAGCATGATGATAACAACAACAACAACAATATCAATATCAACAACACACATGGTTGGCCAATTGGACACTAAGTTGCCCCTGGGCACGAGTGTGAGTGTGAATTGTAGTTTGTCTCTTTGTACCCTGCGATTGGCTGGCCACCAATTCAAGGTGTCCCTGCTTCTGGCCCGAAGTCAGCTGTGATAAGCTTCAGCACCCCCGCGACCCTAGTGAAGATAAAGCGGTTCAGAAAATGAATGAATTCATATATATAAACGGCCGACAAGTGATAAATGACATCCACTTGCACGTATGAGACGTCTAGCTCTGTATATATTTGATATATTTTTCTCATGTATAAATCTTTTTTTTTTTTTTTTTACAGCAGACAGGAAGTGACTTGATATTGTGCCCGGAGTGGGAGGTGGTGTGGCCTAATCTTTTTTTATTTATCTAACGGCATGCAACATGATACTTGCACGCTGCCTGGACGGGTTAAATCGGCGTCTGTGGTGCCGTGGCGACTGGCTCTAAGAGCACGGCACTCGGCTTCGAAAAGGAGAATGTGCCCGCTAGTTGTGTGACGACTCTTCATACAAAGGGAGAGCTGGAAGGGCTGAACTGATTTTGTCTGCGTCAAAAGACTCGACCCTCCGTTGGACAGTGTTGATGCTGCTACTGATACCTTCGGTGCCTCTTATTTGATTTCTTTTTTTTAAATTCTGACATGAGTTCGCTATTCTTCCCTGATGCTGCAGCCGCTCCAGTCGGCCATTCTCCTCCAGGGGCGACCAGCGCCCTGCGGAACGACCTGGGTTCCAACATTCACGTCCTCAAGACGCTCAACCTGCGCTTTCGTTGCTTTTTGGCAAAGGTACACGAACTGGAGCGGCGGAACCGGCTGCTGGAAAGCCAGTTGCAGCAAGCCTTGCAGAGGCCGCAGTACCGCGGGTTGTACGGCCGCGACGTGGCCGTGCAGACCGACGGCGGCGCAGGTTCCAGGCTGCCCGGTACCATCTGGTCCTTCACCCATGTGCGCAAACAAGGGGAGCGCCTGGAGACGCTGCACGGACCCGGGGTGTCATGGACTCATCCGGATGGGGTGGGCGTGCAGATCGACACCATCACACCAGAGCTGAGGGCGCTCTACAACGTGCTGGCTAAAGTCAAGCGAGAAAGGGCTGAGTATAAGAGGAGGTAAGTGAGACCCAAATCAAAACATTCACAAAGCATGTTTGAGTTTGATTTATTTAATAAAGGGACAGTACATATGAATGAACGTATACATCTAAATTCTGAACCGCTTTATTCTCACTAGGCCCGCGGGGGGTGCTGGAGGTTATCCCAGCTGTCAACCATTCACGCTGTCACTCATACCTAGGGACAATTTAGAGTGTCTAATCAACCTACCATGCATGTCTTTGAAATGTGGGATGAAACCGGAGTACCTGGAGAAAACCCACACAGGCCCAGGGAGAATGCGCAAACTCCACTCACAGGTGGACCGACTAGGATTTGAACCCAGGTCCCCCACTGTGAGACCAATCTGAGGAAAATTTAAATATTCATGTTAATTAACATATATATGTAAATATGTATAATTATAGCCAAAGGCTAATTTTCATCTTTAGTCCCCGTTTCTCTATCTACGTAGTGTAGAGGAATCATTTGTTACAGGATGAGCAATTCAAAAGCTATACCCTCGATATTTATATTTATATTCATATACGTATACGATATTTTCATTGTCAAAAGAGGTGCCACAAGATCCATTAAACAATTACAAGTCAATCAATGTGAAAGAATTTGAACATTTCATGAGCCAATGAATACCTCATGAAGTTATCTGTCTAGCTCTTAACACACAATCGGGAATATTTAACCCAAAACGAGAAGTGCCCTGGATGCTATTGACTGAATTAAACTATTCTCAAAATAATGTAATCCGCTTTTTTTCCCAAATAAAATCTCAAAATAAGGCTCACATTTCCTCCATCACAAAACAAAAGCCGGAAAAAGCAGTTTATCAACACAATCACACTACATGTGCCCAATCTATGTTTATTGTAAATTTATGGGTAGAACATTTCTCTACGAAATTAGTATTTTTCCATCTGTAGATGAAATAACTGCCTCAAATAAATGCCTACATTTTCTCTATCAGAAAAAGCTCATCCTCCAAAGTTTAAGGCATTGTAAACTATCTGACAATCTGCACTATGTACAGAACACTACTGCATCTGGTGTTCCCTGCCAAAGTAAATAAAATGTCAGCAAAAGCTTTCTAGACGAGCTGAATTTTTTACAGGATGAATGGGAAGCAGTTAAATTGTAGATGTGTGCTGTCTCATTTACCATGACCGAATGTTTTTGGTAAATTCGGAACATATTCACATCATTGTTGAGAGGTCATAGACATTTTTGCCAGCGCTTTGTCGCACATTTTTTATTTAACCTTCCTAGCTAAATTCTGTTGGATGGTTTATAGCTATATCCTTCATTTTTGCCAAATTTTTGACATCATATCTACTTGGTCTTTCTGACTGCCGGGTTCTTTATCACCCATTCATTTATCCATTCATCCATCCAAGTCAGTGTTACTGGCCATCCTTTAAGCAAGTTGAACAAGTTTTTTGTCCTTTGTCAAGTAAATGTCATGTAAAATGAAGAATGGGACACTGCGTCTTCTGTCTACATTGTAGTCAAATGAAGACATGATTCGTATTCAGAATGTTCTTTACATGCAAGCGTCCTAAGCTAAATCGAGACGAGGTCATTTGCGGCCTCTTGGCACGCCACTGCCAGGAACCAAAGTGGCCTTCTGTCTGCCCTGTGCATGCATGTTTGCCAATGTGATTCAAAGTGTGAGGCACTTCAACAGTCTATGAGGTCAGCGATGACCAGCACTGACTTATCTGGTGAGATATTGACTCACATACACAGAATGTAAGCGTAACCTCCCCCATTCTTTTCTCCCCTGATGGGAAACTGAATATCCTGTCCAGACCACTCCCTGAGTTCCATGTAGTTTCCTTGATTCTCATTTCTAAAATGTAATCAGCAAGTCGTTTCCCAAGTAAATGACTATACAGTCGTAGCTCTACTTGAAAAATTAATTGGTTACAGAACTTTTTTTTGTAACTCGAAAATGTCACAAGTAGAGCATAACTTTGTATATAAATTCTCTAATTCGTTCCACGCTCCTCACACAACTACCAACAAAACCCTTTAAAATTGGTCAAAGTGTCCAGATTTTGTACATAAGATGTGAGTAACACACACAATGAGAGAAATCCTAAAAAGATGATTTATTGATGTCTTTAAATGAAAAACAAGCATACAAAATCTATCCGTGTTGAAATGCAGGGGAACAAAAGCTAACAGTAGGAGACACGAACACATGAACTCGCATCTTATAAACGCAACATTATGAATTCAAACAACAACATTAATAACATTGATCAACAACAAACATTAAAGTTTTATGATTTCTTTGGAATTTAATTTTTCACCCATTTTATTAGTCGCTACAGGTTCTTACCAGTTTGGATTTAAGTTGCCTTTCTGTTTTGCTGGTTGACAGACATTTTGAAAAAATAATTATCAAAAAACAATTTTTAATAATGTTTCTAAAATGCAACAGACAAACGTCATCAACGTGGGCGATCGCACGACTCGTGAAGACTTTCTGGATGTTTTTTTTCCACAAAAGTTTATTTCTCTCCCGTTTTTTTCCTGGATTTTCGATGTTTGAATTGTGGCTGCTTCCTCTTCAGCTGCCTTCTCGTTGAATTCCTCGTGTATTTCCGAGCGTTGCATTAACTCCTGCTCCGCTGAGAGTTCGTTTTGGTGCCCCCTGACAAACTCGTCAACGTCATCCTTACTGATCAAAACCCCCATCGCTGCCCTCGCGACACAATTTTGCCCACCGCGGGCTCCGAAACCACCTGGTGGCCACAGCTTCCTCCAAGAAAAACGTCAAGACGATGAACGATAAACGGGTGAACAAACCATAAAAAAAATATTCAAACATGAAGAATTGTTGTCGACTGCGAGTCTTTTGAAGGCATTCGACCACAGCTTCTTCCAAGCATACAACGGGTCAAAGAAACATGGAGGGTTGCTGTGAGACAGCCAATGAGAGCCCAATAGTGTGTAGCGAGGTTATAAAGTGAGAATCCATGCATCCACAATTTCAAAATCAAATAATGGATACAGAAAATGCATTTAATTTTGGGGGGATTTCGTAATGTGGATAATTTTCGTATCTCAAAGCACTCATTTGCTTTTGTAACCTAAAAATGTCATACGGAGAGACATTTGTAAGTAGAGGTATGACTGTATTTCAACAATTGAAGACCAGAAAACAAACCAGTTCTCAAATTCATTATTCATTCCTCTTCAACCTTGCTTAACCTGATCAGTGTTGTGGGATAGTTAGTGGAGATTATCCTAGCAGACATTAGTTAAATGGTGGGCGACAAATAAGACTGGTCGCGAGTGGGAATCGATCTAATGCTACCCGCACCAAAGCCAGGCGAAAGAAACAATTCACCATCAAGTGGTTGATTTTTAAATGTTTTCCATATATAGTTTATATCCTTCTGAGATATGCTGCAAATACTTGCTACTAAATCATGTAGAGACATTGTTTCAAGCATGTTAAGTAAGGAGTTAATTGCTGATCTCCGTTAAACACAATGGAAGCTCCCATCGGACTTAAACATTCTCTGTTTTCTCAATGTCTGGACAAGAAACACAATAACATCTGACCTTTAATGGAAATTAGTGCTATTCGGTTCGATATAGTGATGCTCCTGTTCATATATAAAAATACTCCTGTTATGCCCATCTTTAACTAACTAAAACCGAAACACCTAATGAAGCATGTAAAACTAATTCCCTTGGATCTGTCATGGACAATGAGAGCATTATGAATACTGTGGAGTCTTAATTTGTTTTTTGACAGTGGTCATATTGTGAAAAAGCTTCATCTCAAATCATGTTTCTTATTGGAATGCAATACATCTTTTACACAACTGGCTCAAAACATGTTTTAGCTAGAGTTTTTGGCTAATGGGAGCCCACCATTGGCACATCTCTGTGTTCGCGTCATTACCTCGATTCGCTCCAGTAACCAATGGGAGCTTTGGTTTGGCACATCAAAATTTAAATGACCCAGACACTAACTTGAGCAGCTTTCGTCGTTTTTTTAGATTCTGTCGCACATGCTGCATGTACTAATTGATTATTAACAGAGTAAAAATGTTAATAAAATAATTTAGATACTTATTGTACTTTAAGTGTTTAAATGTCAAAAAATGCACATGTATTTTTACCTTTAAATTCTAAGTTAGGTTCGGCTCTCAAGAACTTACATTTGAAAGTATATGTTTATAGGTCTTTTGGTCAAAATGGTTTCCGACCCCTGCACTACACCATCGGGTGGCCTTGTTTTAATACAAATTGTAATATTCTCTAAGTAGTGTTTCCCCAGAATACATTCTTTTCATTGCTGCCACCTTCCAGGACAAACAAAAGGTCTTCTCAACTTGGTTATTACACTGTTCATTTTCTCCCATCGTCTAAATCTTTTTTAATGTCGTCACGTTTCGGCCTTAATTCCTCAGAGACCCTTAATCTCCTCCCATTCCACCTCTTTGTTCACAGTTCTTTCTGTTCAGTCATTCTTTCCTCCTTCAATACATCTCAACCCCCTCCCCTAAATTCCATGTCACTTTGTAAGGCCTCCTTGCGCAAAACAAGCTATGGATGGATGGTGCGAGTAGACTTTTTAGGACTTGTATTTGTGCGTTGATGCAGTTTTCGCTCGACTTGAAAATGCAACCCTTGCTCAAAGAACACAACATTAGTTACGCCAAGAGTATTTTATTCAAAGTAGACTTTTCATAATCCACGATGGGTGGGATAGAAGAAAAATGTAGCAATTTAGCTTTTGAATTGCTGAATGGGGCTCTTTTAAGGAATTTAGTTGCCGCTGTGGGTTTTGGAGCTTGCACAGACTGTCTGGGTGTCTTAGTGGTCAGTCAGTTTTCCATAGCTTCTTTCCCTCCAAAATGTAACTTTTAAGGCGGTATAAAAAAACAAAATAAAAAAATATTATAACATTGAAAAAATAAAACTCTGCAATTTAATACACACGATGCCATCCGTAAATACCTTTGTCAAATACAGTAATGCTTTGACATACGAGGAATTTGAGATCCGAGTACAATTTCTAGCAAATATTTACTTAGAGATACGAGACAAATTTGGAGATACGAGACAGCCAGGTGGTCTCACCACGTTTGCTTCGGCACTTAATAGTGTACTCGTGCACGCGTTGTCGCACTATGGCTAAACAATTTTTCAACCTCATTACTTTTTTTGAGGACAATAACAATGGTGATTTACAACCCTCATATGCCGCGCCACATGTGCTAATTATTCAAGACAAAAATAAATGACACTAATTAAAGCTCTCCATGGATAGACTAAGTAAATCCTTTAGCTTGACATGTAATGTACTTAACAAGGGAACTGGTTGACAGAAAGAGAGATGTGTGAAGTGAACTTGCCAAAATATGACCTTTGTTTTACTTGACAATCCTGTGAAATGTCACACTTTTTGGTCAATGAGTTTAAAGTGGCCAGCTGCAGACATGAAGCAAGACATTCAAAAATAACACCTGCTTTCAAACGTAATATACTGGAACATTCCTGGGCTACTTGAGCAGAATTTACCTGTCTTGTGGCTTTTAGACAAATTAAAGTCAGAGCCTATCACAGAAAAATACAGGCAGTAGGCGGGGGGTACCCTGAAATGTTTTTTTCACAAATTGCAGGGCACAAGGAGATAGACAACTATTTGGCTCACAATGATACCATGGGGAAATTTATTGTTTGGGATAAGGCATGAAACCAGAGTACCTGGAGATAATCCACACAAGCCCGGTGAGATGATCCAAATTCCACAAAAGAAGGTAAAATCTCATGGAGGATCGAAACCTCGATCTTAGAACTATGAAGCTTGAGCCTTATCAACTCTTCCACTGAGATGTCCTAAATGTAAACTACATAAACAAAAAATGTGTTGTATACCAACTTAAAATTAGGCAACCACTTTATTTCACTTCCGTGGATGGATTGTAAACTGTAAGGACAGAAGTACAGTGATTCCCAAACCGAGTTCAATGGCACAGTGTGTGTTTACAGTAAGAGGCCATTAGAAATGCACTGAGGAATCAAGGCGATATTAATTTGACAAACCGCAATTGAGAAAAAAATGTGTTGGAGATGAGCATTGTGTGAGAAGTTAGACTCTTTGAAGGGATCAACAAAACAGTTTGAAAGACAGATTCAGAGAAAATGCTGTCAAACAAGACAATAGCAATTTAATTTGTTTAGCCCATGGAAAATGTTTATTCCTTGAGTCATTTTTGTCTTGATTATTATTTATTGTATGGTTAATTGATAATCCATTAATGTTAAAGTTTGATTTTAAACAGATGTGTTTACATGTTGTTGTTGTGCTATACAAAGACATTAAAAAGAGTCATCAGCTTAATGTGGTGTTTGTGAGTCCCAACAATTCTAGAAACTATATTGTCTGGGTCCTTGTGCCTCTGTTAGAGTGGGTCAGGGGGTTGGACACACTTCCACTCTGGAGTCGCTCACGGTGAGAGACGACGAGCAGGTGTGGGCACGCTCTTTGTCCCCTGGCTAGGTACCTGTACATTGGGGTTCACCCTGATATAGAGGAGAGGGCAGCATCCCTTCGCCTTCGAGTGGAGCATGGGAACTGACTGTTGTTTTGTGCTAACACACCAAACAGGAGCTCAGAGTATCCACCCTTTTTGGAGTGCTTGCAAGGAATGCTGGAGAGTTTACGTCCTGGAGACACCAATGTTCTGCTGAAGTACAGTATTGGCCCGGATATAAGACAATTTTTTGCATTGAAATAAGACTGGCTGTGGTGCAGAGGTTCGCTCGCCTGACTTTGGTGCGGGCAGGAGCGGGCTCAATTCCTGCTGGTGACGGTATAATTGGGAGTACGGATGGTCGGTTTTCTCTGTGTGGCCTATGACTGACTGGCGACCAGTCCAGGGTGTTGTCTGCATTTTGCCTGAAGACAGCTAGCTGTGTTAGTCTCCAACAAGCCTGCAACCCTTTCGAGGATGGGCGGTATGTAAGATGAATGAATGAAAAGAGACTTAAAAAGTGTTGGTCAGCTTCCATTCGGCGTCTCTACATTATAACCATTCACAATGCTAGGTAGCGCCAAATATCTTTAAAGCGAATGTTGAACACTTTGATGGTTATTTGAATCAAATTTTATTGTCATTATTCCAGCATACATAGATTTAAAGCTTCACCATGATGCAAAAGTAATAAAAAAAAGTAATAAATAAATAAATAGTCAATATAATAGATAGTCAACATGGATAAGTCGTCATCATGAATAAGAGGTCACATACAGTTGTGGTCAAAAGTTTACGTACACTTTTGAAGAACATAGTGTCGTGGCTCTCTTGAGTTTCCAGTTATTTCTACAACTGCTTTTTCTCTGATAACATGATTGGTACAGATACTTCTTTGTCATGAAGTTTGGTTCTTTTATGACTTTATTATGGGTGAACAGAAAAAAGTGATCAAATCTGTTGGGTCAAAAATATACATACAGCAGCGCTAATATTTGGTAAAATGTCCCTTAGCCATTTTCACTTCAATTAGGCGCTTTTGGTAGCCATCCATAAGCTTCTGGTTGAATCTTTGACCACTTCTCTTGCCAGAATTGGTACAGTTCAGTTAAATTTGATGGCTTTCTGACATGAACTTTTTTTCGTCAGCATTGTCCACAAGTTCTCAATGGGATTTACGTCAGGACTTTTAAAATATGACTGCACTTTAGTTTACATATTTAATTGTTCAGCTATTAGGATGTCACAGACAGTTCTCCATGATTTGAATGAGGCAAAGTAACGTGCTTTTTCTCTCAAATATATTATTACAATCATTGTTCAGATGTACTGTCATTATTTTGTGTACAAAATTGAATTTGGAATTCAAAAAGTTTTTTTTTTAACTTTAGTCTTTAAAACGAGGGGGCCGACTTATAATCATGGTCGTTTTATGGGTTCAATCCGGTACTTTAATTCTCACATGGCCAAGGACAGTGAGACCAACAGGTGTAGGATTGGGAAGAATGCCCCCTGATCAGAACTTAAGCAGTGTTCTTTTGTTGAACTTCTGCATGCCCCGTCGATTGTCAATAATAAACACCATGTTCAAGTATAAGGGTGTCCACATGTGCAGTTGGCACTAGGACACTCTAGTCTGCAGTTCAATGATTGACCATGGTTATCATAGTTCCTAAAATATCCAAACCCTCTTTATAAATTATCTTTATTGCAGAGAGTAGCTAGTTTAGTGTATTTTTGGTTTAATTGCCTCACATACAAGTTACACACTGTAACCTTTTACTGATTATCTGATTTAGTAGCATTCGGCCACGTTGTGTGTGGCTAGTCTCTGTTGAGATGCCAGACGCCCTGTAAATAGGTGTCAGGCTTAAACCTATCAACCAAGCTTATATGTCTGTGGTACTGACCAGCATTGAACCACATGTTGAGCTCTTAATGTGCTTATTTCAGTTGTCAAGGCTTATTCCTGGTTTACTTCAAGGACAACTAAATTCTTCCACCTAAATATGTTTTTCCTTAACGGTCGGGTAAAATAACCATTCATTTCTTTTCTGAACTGTTTTATCCTCACTTGGTTTGGGGGGGTGGGGGGTATGGGTTTGGTGCCCTGCTGACCTCGGCCAAGAGGAGGGGGACACACGGTGGCCAGCCAATCTCAGGGCACAAGGAGACGGACAACCTTTCACACTCGGACCCAGGGGAATTTTAGTATCCGAGGAATTTGTCTCCAATCAGCCTACCATGCATGTTTTTGGAATGTGGCAGGAAACCACAACACCCAGAGAAAACCCACGCAAGGTGGGAAGATCATGCAAATTCTACACAGGTGGACTGACCTGGATTTGAACCTGGGAACTAATTTTTTTGCAGCGCGTTAGCCTTACAGTTCTGGGGCCCAGGGTTTGATCTCAGGACGGTCCTCACTATGAGAAATTTGCATGTTTTCCCCAGGCTAGTGTGGGTTTTCTCCGGGTAGTCCAGTTTCCTTCCACATCCCAAAAGCATTCATGGTAAGCAAAACACTCTAAATTGAAAATAGGTATGAGTGTGAGTGGAAGGGTTGTCCTCCATATGCTCTGCGATTGGCTGTCCACCAATTCAGGCTGTCCCCCATCTGGTGCCCATGGTTGGCTTGTTTAGGCTCCAGCACCCCCCAAAACCCTTGTAAGAATAAGCGGTTTTGACAATGAATAAATGAAATACTGTACCAATCTGCTGCTGACTCTGAGAAACACTCAGAAACACTGTCTTCTCCTTTGGAATTGTATTCTGGCCCGATGGTTCAAACATGCACAATTGTGTTGAAAAAGAAAGCATAGTAGGAGGGTGATTGACAGTCGTGACAGACATGTCTATAAAACATAAGCACACTTGAAAGGCTAATTTCATGCACCTGTAATTATTTTAATTTTATATTTTAATCAATTATTAGTAATCGAGGTTGGTAACAAGTCTTTAGTTTTGCCAAATCCAAAATTATATGCATTTAAATTTGACCTTAGAGGATCTTTAATCACCTCAGGTTAAGCTTTTCAATCTCTATTTCTAACCAAATCTCAGGATCCAAATATCTTATTCCACAACTCACAAGGTGTTCTCTGCACAATATTAAATCCTAATAGTCACTGGGGTTCATTGACACAAGTTTGGAACATTGGTAATCCTAGTACAAGGCAAAATAAAACAAATCCCTTCATGTCGTGCGATAAAATAAAAAAAACAAAAGATGATTTTATAAGACAAATGAAAATGCTATTTACATTTAGGTTTTCTTTCCGGGTAAGCCTGGGCCAAGGCCAAACATAACTAAGATACCCAAAGTGTAAGCACAGAGTTCAAACAAGTTCCCTGCTCCTTTCTACCAATCTATCAACAACTCAGTTCCAGAGAGCTGATTATTTACTCCGTCACAAAGGATTTTCAGAGGTAGCGGATGTAGAGTACCAAACTTCCGAAAATGCTGATTAAACATTACACAATGACTGAAGGCAGCCAAGCGATTAGCGCGTCGGCCTCACATTTCTGTGATCGACAGTTCGAACCCAGGTCGGTCCTTACTGTGTGGAGTTGTCCCAGGCATCCTGGTTTCCTTCCACACCCCACAAGCATGCAGGGTAGGCTGGTTCAACACTCTCTAATGCCCCTACGTATGAGGGTGAGCGGGAATGGTTTTCTACCTCCTTGTGCCCTGCGATTGGCTGGCCACCGATTGAAGGTGTCTCCAGCCTAGTGTCCATTGTTAGGTGTGATTGACTGCAGCATGCCCTGTTATCCTTGTAAGTATAAGCGGTTCAGAAGATGAATGAATGAATTAACACTGATAGAATGCTTTCCACGGTACCCGGAAATTTCGTTTGACGGACAATTCATCGCCGAACACTTCGTCGCCGGACACTTCGTCACCAGACAGTTCCGGACGATATGTAGAATGGATATTTAGTCAGAGCGTTTTTGTCGAACGATTGCTTCCTCACAAACGATTGTTTTGTTGCATGAATAATTTGTTAAAAGCGGTCAACCAGGTAATCTCTCTCTCAAAATTATAATCACCCTTGCCTTAACCATTAACCTTAACCACTATTCCCTTATCCTAACCACTAACCTTAGCCACTATCCCCTAACCCTAATTCTAACCACTCACCTTAGCCACTATCTCCTAATCCTAATTCTAACCACTAACCTCAACCTCTATCCCCTAAACCTAATTTTAACCACTAAGCTTAACCAGCCTAACCACTATCCCCTAACCCTAATTCGCGACGAAACTTCCGGTCGCCAAAATGTCCGGTCGACGAAATGTCCAGTCGACGAAACATCCGGTCGACGAAACGTCCGGTCGACGAAACGTCCGGTCGACGAAACGTCCGGTCGACGAAACGTCCGGTCGACGAAACGTCCGGTCGACGAAACGTCCGGTCGACGAAACGTCCGGTCCACGAATTGTCCAGCGACGAAATGTCCGGTCACGCTTTCTACTGTACTACACCTGTCAATTAAATGCAAGTAAATTTTTAATCAAACAAAAGTAGAGAATTTAGGTGTGAATCAGAAAACCTGCTTCCAACACGGTATTTGGGAATTTTCACTTGTTTTTGTAAAGGTTTTGACAATTAAAATAATGTTTACACTTGTAATTTTTGTCATGTGTGGACAGTTCGAGATTGGCAATATATTGGCACCAAAAGTAGGATGTGTTGTGTTTGCTGTTTGAAAAGAGTTAATTTTAGTGTTCTGTTTTAGCAGTTAAATGTTTCCTACCGATTTGAGTTAAATCCACCCACAAAGGTTTGAACATTGGGCTAATTCTCATTTAATACGCTTGGTTCAGAAATGATCACGCGTGAAAGCTGTTAATCCCCACAGAAATGGTTGCATGCATATGCTGACACTGCCTGCTGTCTCCAAGAACTTTTGTCTTGGTTTTTTTTTTCCAGACATGCAGTTGTTTAAGGTGTGGCCGTGATCGTGTTTTGAACATGTAATGAAATTGTGAGATTGTGTGTGTATTAAAAAAGGCGTAGGCTTGACAACATGCAATTTTGAGGAGTTTGTCCTTAGACTACAGCATCTATTCCTTCTCCAAGCCATGGAATAAAAAGTTTCTAGAGCTCAAGATAGAGTGGGATGAAGTACATTAACATCCTCTGCCATATTGACAATTTGTAATGTTATAATAATTCATAGTGGGTTGATGGGAAACGGGCCACTTTTGAAACTATAACTATTCATTCATTCATTCATTTCTGCAGTGCCTTTCTTCAATTGAGCTAAAGTGTACACCAGACTCTCGAGACTGGATGAGATGCTGTGCAACATATTGCTCCATAATATATTCGTTCCTTAATTTTCTGAAATGTACTCTGCCACCCCCTATTCTCGCTACTCTGAGGCGTTGAATTTAAGAAAGCCTCTACCGTGGAGGTCAAGACAGATCGACACATCATTCACAAAAACATGCCCCACTTGATCATCACTGGCTGGTGATGATCACTTGACATAGTTTGGCCAATCAGTCCAGGCGGGGAATTTGAATTTGAAAAAAAAAGACATTTTATTTTACACCAAAGTAGAGTTCGGTGAATGCGCACATGAAACTGGTGGGGTTCGGTAGCTCCAACAAGGGGAAGAAGCACTGATTTAAAGCCTTATCTCATCCGCTCACCATTCTTTTGTCCATTTAAATTTGTCTTGATTCTTAAAAAAGTCTTTACTTTCAACCAATCCAACAATATATCCAACATATTTATTTATTTATTTATTAAGTTTACTTTGTTGGACATTCAAAACAGCAATGGCCATAAAATGACATCTTATAATTCCCTGTATCTTACTTACAGTAGTAAATACTATGGTATTTTTCTCATGTACAATATTTGCCTAGGGCAAACAACATTTCACGTGCAATGAAATGGCTGGCCAGTGTGAAATAGTGGGAATGGTGCCCCTGTAGGCAAATGCTATATTTTGTGATTAATTGGCATAGCTGTGGTCAAGAGGAGCATACATCTCCTGAATAGTTCCTGTTGCCATCTGCAGTCATCCACAGGTGTGTCTGTGTGTCACACAAATGATGTTTGTGTGGTAGTAGTTGTGTCAGTTGCTAGTACACACCCATGAAATTTATGCCAAACAAAAACAGCTTACCTGAATGTGCCCCAGACATGCAGGCATTTCCCTGTTTGAGCTTCAGTTTTGAAAGAACAACATAAATCCCTGTCAATGAATCTCCTGCTCTCTCTACTCTAAATGTAATTTCATGTTGTAGCATGTGAAACAACTTAAAAGCAGGATTTTTACGCGTGCATTACACAATGTGAAAAGCAAATGTAAGAGTTTTCCAGGATTTCATACTTTATATTAAAAAAAACGATATGTACTGAAGCTGTGAAGTCGTGAAGGATCACAGTATAGAACTATAATTTGAATGTAAAATCATTAGTTTCTGTTTTATTCATTTCTCTCCACTGATGAATCAGTTTAAAGGGGTGTGTTAGAGATAATTACTTGCACACACCCTACCTGACATGTTTTAGCAGCCAACACTGACTAACATGTATCGAGATGTGTATAATGGATATGAGCCATAAAGGTGAAGTGAGCTAATGGTTTGAAATTTTGCAAGCAGTCTTGTGTCTAGGTAATGACAATGATTAAAAAAAGGCCTAAAGCAATTGTCTATCATGATTTGCAAAACATTCCTTTATTCATTTACTGAACCGCTTTTCCCTCACTAGGGTTGTGGGGGAAGCTGGAGCCTATCCCAGTTGATTTAGGGCCAGAGGCGTGGTGCGGTAAACTTCACCCATTGATTACATATGATACTAGAGTAAAGTAAAATGCAAGCTCCCTGGTTAAAAAATGACATTTTAAATATGAAAACTCACTGGTGTACTGCAATTTTAAACAATGAAAAAAATACACAAAATCATGCTCAACAGAAATGCAAATTTTATTTTTATTTTACATTGCCTTTCAAGATATGTATGTTTTTGGTGTTAGATTCTATCAAATAAATTTCCCCCCAAAATGTGACTTCTACTCCAGCTCGACTTACATGTTTTTCCTTAATTATGCATTTTATTGACAGGTGCGACTTATACTCGGGTGTGTTTTAAAGTCCATAAAATATGGTAATAGTAAAACACAATTGACTGAACCTGTATGCACATTGGATGCAGGCCATGGTGAGAGCAGATGATGAGACACATCCCCCCAAGCAGCTACATGTGAGGTCTCTGGGTCATCCAACCCATTAGTGTACAGCTCTCTATTATAGATCACAGACAGTTGTGACACTTAATCGATGACCCACTTTTGTCAAGGAAAGGCTCCCATTTGCGCATTGCATGCCTCATGGATAGTGATCAACCAATATTTGGGTTACGCAACGCACTTGTAGCAGAACCAAATTTAAATTAACTTGGATTAATATGTAAAGACACACTCAAACATACGTTTAATGTAACTTTACACAAAACTGAATTCTAGATTTATTCTACTTTTTTTTTACCTTTGTTCTCTGAGTTAGCTGTTTGCCACGCCTCCACCCTCACTTTAGCTATCGAAGGGCTGTTTGTTGTTGTACTCCCTTTAAATATTCAGAAAATGATGCACACATGTTCTCACAATAAGATAACGCACGACCACTTGCCAACGAGAAGTAGTCTTGAATAAGCGATTGCTCCGCTAATGGGAGCTACCAGGCTAAGGGGTGAAGAAACACTGAAAAAAATGCAACGCTCCGCTCATGCTCGTAGATATCTGTTATACACGAAAGAGATGCGGCAAAAAAAGACAGTGCGCAACAATGATAAACAGCCTCTCATGCCTTGGCTATCGGGTTTTCTCGCATCTCGAAATTTTCTCGTAACTTTTTTTGAGCTGGAAATTTGTAATGACACGCATGAAAATGTATTTGCCCCATAATACATTTTTGAGGAAATTTCCCTGGTGCTTTGTATAATATCTTTATATGTTTGTAATGTCTTGGCGCAGGCTTCATTTGGGCGTTCCTCAAGGAAAAATTGTGAACACACCTCTTTGTATGTCAGTGTGTGTGTCTGTGTGCGGTGGGGGGAGGGGGGGGGGTTATATCGTCACAGATTTTCCATTGTCTTTTCAGTAACAGAATGTACAGAATGTTCAAATATGGTCCACTTGAGATAACATCAAGTTAAATACACTGAGGCACATGATGTGAATTATTTGAAAACTTCATTTATGATGAAACATGGGTGTTTCTTTATAATTTAAGAATACAAACAACGAACACGCCTAAAAGCATCAGGTTTGGAGGTGCTTGCTTTGCCAAAACGTGCTTATCCTCCCATGGGTAAACTATGTAATGCAACATTTCTCCCAAACATCCAGACATTGCTGAGGACGTTTTTATTCTGGAATGTTGCGACTGGCCAATAGCCTGGGAGAAGAAAAATATTTATCTGAAAGCCTTTTTGTTGTTTTTTTTAAATACTCTTAACTGACAGAGTCTCTTGCCCTCTGTTGTGAAATGAACAGGATGTGGTTTCCATATTCAGTAACTGTGATTCAGAGAAAAAAAGGACTGTGCACAATGTTTTCTAAAGCAAAAGGAAATTTTTATAACTATCAAAATTTGAGCAATCACAAAGATAATCATCTGACAATCATTTTGTACTCTCCATCACAGGCTGACTGCAAAGATTTTTTAAATAAGCTGTATTAAAGAAAAAACAGTACTTCTATTAATGATTTGGTTAAAAGGCAAAAAATGCATTAATAAGTACTGTACTATAACAATAGTAACTATGGCATTATTTCTGTTGTGACCCTCCAGAATACAAGGTATATAAATGTCTATTGAATTCAACAAAAATTAGAGTAATGTAACACACTCGTTTAATAACATAAACAAATTTAAATGAACTTGGATTACGATGCAGACAGACTCAATAAATTTAATCTAACCTTAAACTAAAAGTAATTCTAATTTTGTTTTACATTTTCATACCACTCTTCCGGCCGGGTTGGCTCTGTCTGCCCCGCCTCCAACCTAACCTTTAGTATTGATGGGCTGTTTGCTTTCGTATTCCCTTCAAAATATTCCGAAAATGATGTACACAAATGTCCTCACAATAGGATAACGCACGACCACTTGCCAACGAGAAGTAATACAGTTGTAGTCAAAAGTTTACATACATTTCTGAAGAACATGTCACGCTCTCTTGAGTTTCCAGTTATTTCTACAACTCAGATTTTTCTCCTGTCATGCTGAAGTCGCAGTTGTGCAGTGTCCCAATGCCGGTCCATTTGGAGACGGCTTCATCAAGAGATATTTCGTCAAATACGAACCAATAAGTGTCTTGGTTTACAAGTTTCAATCAAATTCCAATTTTTGTTCACACCGAGTAGGCATATTAAATAGACTTACCTGTGCTGCGTATGCCCGCTTCCTTTAGATTAGAACAACCCCTAAACTGATAGGATTTATTTCAAAACAAAAGACTGGTGGTTTAGTCAGCCTTAATGATACTTGTTTCCCTTATGAAAAAAAATTAAAATGTTAATGTGATAGCACACAACGAATCATTTGTCAGAACTTGTTACTTGGGTGATTCACAATGCATTCGTGTTACCGAATTCTTCCGGTTTACAGTGCAGTCGAACCAAGATGGCGTATCGAAAGTGTGAATATCTGAGGCATTTAGATTGGAAATTTTGGTACTTCCAAAGTGACAATTTTTTTGACATTTGGGTGGCTGTCAGGAGTTTGTGTTGCATTTCTGGGTAAACTCTAGATATTCCAGAGTAGTTGGCAGCTCTGTAGATTATTAAGAAGACATTACTTCTGTGTTTTTGCCTTTGGAGGACCAGGAATGGAATTTCCGGAGTAGTTTGCAGCTCTTAAGATTATTAAGAAGACAGTACTTCTGGGTTTTTGCCTTTGGGGGACCTGGGATGGTAGTGACAGTGACTAATTTATTTTTGTATTCACAGATGGGAGGATGAGCTGTCCAAACGCCAGCAGCTGGAGTCTTCGGTAGAATCCCTGCACGAGGTTGGGAAAGAAATGTTTATTATGCATCACATTATAAGACTTGTGAACTGTTACTGTAATAGCATGAACTCGTATGTTAAACAGACATCCAAATAACATTTTTTCTAACCCTAACCTAGTTACGTGCTTTGTTGTGAATAGCATTAATATAAGGACATTTAGAAGCAAGCAAGCTACCATTTCCAAGAATGATGTTACAATTAGCTATGGGCTAATATTTAACGATAAACGTGAACATTGATTTCTGGAAACTCAAAAGAGCCATGACATTATGTTCTTCACAAGTGTATGAAAACTTTTGACCACAACTGTATGTCATCGATTTTTTTTTTCTTCTTAATTTTCTTCTGGATTCATGCTAAAATTTCTGATTTCTCGCAGATGCAGAGCATAGGTTCCTTATAATGAAGCCTTTGTCCATTCTGAACATCTGTGTGATTCAGCCTGCAAACTCAAAATTTCTCACTCGGTGTTGGAATATGATACTATCCATTGTCTAAAGCCACAAGTATGCTGCAGGGTAGGGCGGCTGCTTTGCAGTTGATAAGTGATAGAAGGTGTCAATGCAAAGATGAGTGCTGCCAATTTTTGCCCCCAGACACCATGAGGTCTAAAATTTTATTTTTAGTTCAGGACTGCAGCTTGAAAGTAGCCCAGTGCTTTGAATACATCACTGCCTTTCTTGGTGTGAAACTTCCAGTTTTAACCAAAAATGTTTAACTAGACTAGATAAACCATACTGTATTGCACATGCACACATGATTCTCATAAATATATCATGACAAGTTTTACACCTCAAATGTGATGTTAATTTTGCTAAATTTTCCCCCTGATGACACTTGCCCATTCAAAAATTCTACACAACCCTGTTACCACAGATTATCAATATAGTAATACGTTGACATATGAGTGCCCATGCATAAGAGAAATTTGAGATACGTCCGGTACAAACGTCCGGTCACGCCTGTGGCCATGTCGGGTCGACATTATCCCCAATATTCGAGGGATTATTGTACTCGCCTGACTAAGCCTGGGATCAAAACATGTCAGGTAACAAAATGACCTAATACACCATTGTCTGTTATAAATGAATGAGTCAAAGCATAGGCTTTGTTCTTGTTCTGAACAGCATGGAGAACCCGTGGTACCTCATCAAATGTGAGATTTACAAGGAGGCAAAGCAGTACACCTCTCTGAACAGAGAAGTAGGTCGTGGTTGCTGCCGCACGCTATGTTGATCATAGAAAGATCAAAACACTGACAGAATCCATGGATGTCAGGTTTTTAAGTGTCCTTGTAAAGAAAGGTGGCTATATTGGTCACTGAATTACTTTTGAATGTCAGAAACATCTATAAAAATCCCTCTAATATCCCTCTAATTCTAATGACCGCGATAATTGACAACCTGCGAAGCAGGATCACCCATATAATTAGTATCATACTTCATGTTGGTCCACCTGTGTGGAGTTTTGTCAGGTTCATTAATAATTACCTTCGTCCGTAATTATCAATAACTGCAGGAAGACATCTTATTCAATTATTGACATTTAATTAAATAGAAATGGATACAACAATGGGTAAAAGCCTCCGAAGGGGAGAGTCAGCAAGTGTCCCTTACAACTTCCGAACGTCTCACCGAATAGACGTTTTCGTCCCATTCTTATGGTCACAAGTTACAGAGTTGTTGATCATTCCATCACGTATGAGTAAAAACAACATCTGGGACTACAATAACAATCAAAGTATTTTACTAATAACAAAAACAGGGACTAGACCTAACAACATTTAGATTAGAGTAATTATACAACCTCCTTGACCTAAGAATCATATAATATAATCATAATCATATAATCGTTACATACAGAAAAACCCGAAGTGTACGGTTACATAACGATAACAATATTCTTGTTATTGTCCGAATAGCCCTGTCCTCGTCACCAAGGGCCCACCAAATCTCAAGGACCCAGATTGGGTGGATTGTTTGTATAACCATCCTGGAACAGGCTGTCTAGGTTAAAGATGACTTGGTGTGACCTCAAGACTTTTGAAAAACAGAAAGAGAATGATTTAACAAAGTAATGAATTAATACAGAGAAAAGAAAGAGAATGATTTAATAAAGAAATGAATTAATATAACTATTATAATAGTAAAAAAGAATAAACCCAACATTCCCCCGTTTTTATAATATGTATGTTATTAGTCATTTCTTAGTAATCACTAAATGGAAATGTCGGTGACTGCGATTTTATCCGCCTACTCCTTACTCCCATGGCTGGTCTGAAAGAGAAAAAACATAATTATATTCGTCCAATTGGTCCTCGGATTTACCGTACTCCTGGACCTCACTGCTTTCCCCAAACCGTCCCATAAGATACAACTCATGTACTTTAGAATTTGTAGGGGCAATTTCAGTAGTTATAAGTCGGCTTAGCAAGGAGCGCAAACAGGGGATACTACATCACCCACACAATGTTAGGATAGCGGTAATTGTGCCTATAGTCCAAATCTTTAGATTTTCCAAAGGTCTTATCCCACCAATCTGACAATGCGGACGTATCTACTCCAGAGTGCTCTTGCATATTGCGGTTCAGTGTTTGCAGGCCAGTAATGGCCCTGGTGAGAGATCCACTGGGTGACGCGTTGTTCGGTATGAAGGTGCAACATTGTTTTCCAAACATTGCACACACGCCCCCTGTTTCAAGGATCATATCCACCGCTATGCGATTCTGGAACGCCATCAGACTGGTAGCTGCCAGTTGTTCCTTCATGGCCACAAATCCCTGTTCAGTATAATTTCCAAGTTTTGAACATTGTAATGTAAGTAATTTATTCTATCCACATTTTTGTTTGGGGTGATTAGAAGGAAGATAGACTCCCAACCTGCTGCGATCTGATTAGCCAGCTTATACTCATCTGGTACGCCCCGGGGGATGCCAATCGCATCAATGTATGTTGGATCTCCTTCCCTCCATGCCTCTCGACGATGTCGGGAGGGTCGACCCTTCACCTCCGAATTATGAGCCGCCAATTGTATCTCCTCCACTGTGGATGGAAAAACAGACACCGGTAAGAGCAGTGAGACCAAAGTACCTAGTCCTGCCGCGTTTCGGCAGGAGTCGTATAATTTATCTACCACCCCGCCACCATAGGCCAGAACGTGGTATCAGGGGTGTAGTTTGTTTTAGAACGCCGGTACACCACGTCTCATTTATCGCCCCCAGCTTCAGACCATGCCCTGTAAGGTTTAAGCAGGTAAAATGATTAAACAGTGGAAAAATTGACTTCCTATTTACCGCGTAACAGGATAAACACTGCTTCAATATTTTTTCTTGCCAAGTAGGACACGTTTTTTCATTTGTAAAAACACTTTTCCCCAAATGAATGGTGATTGAGGGAGTTGTTAGACCCCATCGTATTTTCCCTTGTCTGGTAGGTTATCCTAATCCTTTGTAAGATGGTTTAGTCTCAATTTAAACCATATGGAGACGTCAAACCCAATATAAAAGAGTTCCCTATAGTTTTATGGTATTGCTTGCTGAGCAATAATCTTTTCAATTAATATTGGTGTTTCCCGTATCTTATTAAGTCAGAAAGTTTATCTTACCCGTCCCCTCAATGTTTCAATTGAGACCACCCTTTTACCAAAGTAGCTCCACATAGTGCTTGCCTTCTTTACACTCCATTAACAGCGCCCAATTATCCCCCGTTTGGGAAATCCCTGTTTCAGAAATAAATTTCACAGGTTAATATGTCAGTCCAAGCTTTCCAATCTTGACCAATTTCTGCAACAAGGCTTTTCCCAATCTTTAATTTTTTGCTGTTAATGTACCACACATATTTCCCACCATCTCTTTTTGTATGGCAACCGGGACGTCGCCGAGTCCAAATATATATTTTCAATGTGGAAATTTGATTTAGTAGGTAATGTTAATTAAATGTAAATGTGTATGTTTCTCGGTTTACCCTCCCGTAAGAAGGTGTATCCTCAATTGAAACGCCTCCGCCTTTTTCTCCAACTGGAGAAAACAACCCTACTGTGGAAAGGAATAGAATCACAATCATCATTAATCTCATTGCCCCAAAAGCAATAATTGTTTTCAACATGACTTTTTGTCTTTGTTTAGGGAGTTTTCCTCTTGAAACGTTTCAATTTAGACAACCTTCTTACTGTGGGAAAGGTGCATCCGTGTCCCCTTTCAGTAACAAGGACCCTCCCACTTTGCGTTGCTCCGATGTTTCTTCTTTTATGCTGCTTATCAGCATCCAGTCTTCAAGAATCACCGTCGCTTCGTCCGTTTCCTGTTGAGAAGCAAAATCTCCCTCTGATAGTCTAAATTTGGTGTGTGCGTTTTTTTTTTTTTTTTCTCTGATAGATTCGCCTCATCATCCAATTGTCATTGTGTAGTGAATAATAACAATTTGTAAGGTCTACCAAACAGGACTTCATATAAGGTCCGCCAATTGTGGATGGTAGACAACTATTATATTAACAAAATGGGAGTCATTATCACTATAAATAGTTTCTGGAATTCCATATCGTGGAATGATATCCATATGATCTAATAAAAATAAAATAAAATCTATATGTATTTTTTGAAATGGATATGTGGGTATGCATATAGATTTAAACCCTAAGCCTTGTAGTGCCGTTGTAGCAAGGCCACCTCCCCCTTGTCGAGACATAGGTCTTCCCTTGACTCAAGCCCAAATTATTTTCTTTATTGATCTTTTATTGATAGATTATGTCTCGGTGGTCTGCCAATCAAAAAACACAAAAAGACAAACTATCATTCACGCTCACACTCATAAACAGAAGAATTTAGTGTGTTCAACCAGTCTAGCATCCATAATTTCATTTTGTGGGAGTAAACTGGAGTACCCGGAGAAAATCCACAAATTCTCGAGGACGCCATGAATACCCCACATTCCGGAAGGTCTGGATCCACCCCGCATTCATTAGTAGATCCTTTAATATACACACCCCCACTCTAGCATTTTAACCGTTTGTAAAAAATTACCTTCAAGTTTCACACAAAGTTATATCCTTTTTAATGCTATCAGTTTACCTGTTTGTTCCCCGAATTGAGGTGGGAATAGTTTCACATCTAAAGTTTTTATTTTTTACAGCCGCCATGACCTAATGGCCCCGTATCATGTTTTTGGAAAATCCCAATTCCCTCTAATAGCATGCCAATCACCTTTTAATGCGGCCATCCAATTTTGTTTCTACTTGTTTCAGGTGATAAGATAATCTCCATCATTTGTAAAACAAATTCATCCACGCCTAATTTATACAACATGACGCCTATGGCCTTTATTACGTCGCCTTGACTCCAAATTCTATGAACCAAGATAACACGCCGAATTTGTAAGCGAATTTCCCCCATCCCATTTTGTTCATAGACAACCCATCTACCTAAAGCGTCACTTGTTTCAAAACATGAAAGGCCCCACTAGAATTCGTGCATCCAGCGCCAAATAGAGCCTATTTACACATTTGTCTCAAACTTGTTTTAGATATGGGGTCCCCAATTTCCCAAAATTTCCCAGAATTTATGTACTACCACATCCTGTCAAAAACCCAAAACGACTAACATAACCTGTTTCTAAGCCAGATTCTGGAATTTGGAGAATTTCTCCTTTCCCTCCCTTATCTAAGCTTGTTATTGTCACTCGTTATCACTGTAACATTCAGGCGTATTAACCCCATCGTTGCTAAAGTTCTAACCAATTTGCATGCCCTTAAAGCCGTAAAAGCAACGTTATTTGGTTGTATCAATTGACCAATGCTTATCCAATCCGTAATATCCTTAAAGTCATCAATATGACCTGTGACAAAGCATATTTCCTCCCGCCAGGACAACAGACAATGTTCTTTCAAGTGCACTTTGAAAAACATTCCATGTTACTCCATTCTTAGGGAAAATATGCTCATCCTAAACCAATTATTTTATTTACAATTCACCTAATTATTTGGATGAATGCCATGAATTTTATCATGCCACTATTGCATTGTAAATTTCCCATCTGATGTCGTTAACAGCCAAATAATTCAATACCTACTATACTTTGTAAATCACCTCATATGATGTTTACTTAAGACAAGAGTCATTTCCCATAGCCTGTTACCAAAACAAAAATCTACAACAATTAAATGAGAGAAATCAACCTTTTGTTAGACAATTCCTAATTACAAACTTTAATGTTTTAAAAACCTTATCGTCACCAATATACCATAATATTGGAAATTTTGTCATCCTGGCCTTTTTTTCTTTTAAACAGCCAACCTCCTGGATTAAAGTATTTTGAATAATCAAAAAAATCTGAAATAGTATTAATATTATTTTATCCTCCAAAAGCTAGTTTCCTTTAACTAAGAGCCCTTTGAAATCCACAATTGCTCAAAAATGACTATTTTGGTCTATTTCCCAAATCCAAAGCTTTTTACCAAATCAACCTTTTACTGAACAGATTTTTCTATCCTCTTAATGCATTTCATTTTAAAACCCAAAATATCAATGCGAAAGCATTCGCATAACCTTGCATTTCTTGCAGCCCATGTATTGTTCTTATTCTGAAAAGTCCAAACAGAAAACGCAATTAGCCGTTAACTATGACCTCCACTCTTGCTGCGAAAACAGCATTGTTATCTTATGTTTACAAACCAGCTTTTTCCCTGTGCCCAAATACAACGCTTTTTAGAGAAGACAACCATTAAAACGTCAAATTAACCCCTCTTCCGATATTCAACTACATCACAATATTTTTCCAAGACCCCATATATCCAGAATATGTATGCTGCAAGCACAACAATATGGCAAAAACCCATTTTCTGCCCTCAAGTTTGCTTCAGCACCCCCAAGGCCAATTATTATTATTATAATGTCTTCACGGAAAGGATCACAAAATTTTAGTCGTTTACACGGTCCGAACGCTCCCGAAAGCCCAACACAGTTAAATCGTCTGCCCCGCGGCCCACATGTTTCACTCCCATCTAATCAGCAGCCGCTGCACCAGAAACGCTTCCCCCGCAGTTGACACATTTTTTGGCAAGTCTAGAGCATAATAAAAACACAGGTGACATTCCCTGCTAAACATTTAAATGATCATTTTGTATATATTCTTTTGTCTTTTTAAACACCATCTTCCCGCTAGCGGACGGGATCAAAAACCAAGCTGCAATAAGCCATCACATTGCTGTAAATTGACAGTACATATAGGTTATATTAACAAAGCACCACCAGCACTTGGAAATAACCATTCTAATTGTTGTTATACAAGCCCAAGCATCACAAAAAAAAACCCAATTTATTGTAATCACAAAACGTCATACCCGGATTAACCAAATCAAATACCAGTGTCCCCATTAATTTTCTAGCTCCCTTTATTTTTGTTAAACTTCCTCCGCGCCCGTCACCTATCTCGGTAAATATTTTCCCCGTCAGCCGAGGAGGCCCCGCTATTTTTCCTTACCAAACAGTACTTTCCCGCCGCCACGGTCTTAAATATATCCCCGTTATCCGAGGGAGCCCCCACTATTTTCCCAAAATAGTATTTTTTAACTTCTCCCCGGCCTTATTTCGCCATTAGTGTCTGTGGAACAAGCTGTTACACTTTTATCCACTCACATATTATTTATATATGTATATTACCTCCATTAGTGTCTGTGGAACAAGCTGTTACACTTTTATCCACTCACATATTATTTATATATGTATATTACCTCCATTAGTGTATATATTATCCTGCATTTTATGCATTTTTAAGCTGGCCAGCAAACCCATATTTATTTATCCATAAATATAGCTGTGTAATATTTTTAAAGCGCTTTGTCTTTCCAATTTTTTTCCAATCCTTACAAGTTAGACGTATTTTTTGGATCGTCATCCAAACCCGCCTTACAACACGTGTTTCCCATATTTTACTATTATTTTTTGTAGTGAGTTCGTGTGCCTCACACAGTTAACTCTATTATTTATTATTATTATCTATTCGACTGTATCGACTGTATCTCCTAGGCCTTTCCTTAATTTTACTGCAGAAACCACACAAACAACATACAACGTATATTCGTGCCTACCCTTTAGACACAGGACACTCCCCGGCCCCAATATTGTACCTCTAGTACAATACATTCGTGCCTACCCCTGAGACACAGGACACTTTCCAGCAAAGTGCCCCACCGTACCTGCCATTGACTAGTATAAACACAGGGTTTTATCGCCGTCACCCAGGACGCGAAACCAGCCCAAACAATGGGCCTCACATACAATGTCCCTTTAACGCATTTGTAAACACCTTCACAACATGCAGACATTAATGTGGACTTACCCGAGATCCATCAGATGTCTCCCTCCAGCAGGAAAAGTCTTCAACCGCCGAGAATCCAGGCGCCCCCGTCGAAAAACTCCGGCCCACCAAGGGTTTTGAAGACGCCGTGCGCACGGTCACTTACCAGATGTCGAACAGCAGCGCCTGGGTTCTCGCTCCGGTATATTGACCTCCATGGCTCGAAGGACCAAAATGTCAGGTTCATTAATAATTACCTTCGTCCGTAATTATCAATAACTGCAGGAAGACATCTTATTCAATTATTGACATTTAATTAAATAGAAATGGATACAACAATGGGTAAAAGCCTCCGAAGGGGAGAGTCAGCAAGTGTCCCTTACAACTTCCGAACGTCTCACCGAATAGACGTTTTCGTCCCATTCTTATGGTCACAAGTTACAGAGTTGTTGATCATTCCATCACGTATGAGTAAAAACAACATCTGGGACTACAATAACAATCAAAGTATTTTACTAATAACAAAAACAGGGACTAGACCTAACAACATTTAGATTAGAGTAATTATACAACCTCCTTGACCTAAGAATCATATAATATAATCATAATCATATAATCGTTACATACAGAAAAACCCGAAGTGTACGGTTACATAACGATAACAATATTCTTGTTATTGTCCGAATAGCCCTGTCCTCGTCACCAAGGGCCCACCAAATCTCAAGGACCCAGATTGGGTGGATTGTTTGTATAACCATCCTGGAACAGGCTGTCTAGGTTAAAGATGACTTGGTGTGACCTCAAGACTTTTGAAAAACAGAAAGAGAATGATTTAACAAAGTAATGAATTAATACAGAGAAAAGAAAGAGAATGATTTAATAAAGAAATGAATTAATATAACTATTATAATAGTAAAAAAGAATAAACCCAACAAGTTTGCATGTTCTCCCCGGGCCTGCGTGGGTTTTCTCCGGGTACTCTGGTTTCCTCGCACATTTCAAAGACATGCATGGTAGGCTGATTGGACGCTCTAAATTGCCCCCAGGTATGAGTGTGAGCGTGAATGTTTTTTGTCTCCCTGTGCCTTGCAATCAGCTGGCCACCAATTCTGGGCGACCCCCGCCTCGAGCCCGAAGTCAGCAGGGATAGGCTCCAGCACCCTCCGTGACCCTAGTGAGGATAAAGCGGTTCAGAAAATGAGATAACATCAGATAAAAAATGTGATGTACTTAAGCCGCAAAGTGGTGAAGGGTGATAGTAGGGTGATAATTCTGAATGTTGCGCTTTAATAATTGTGTCCCTGGTGACAATAATTAATTAAAATGGGTATATATACGTTTTTGTTAAGTTGCTTTATGCACAGTAATATTACCCAAAGGCTAAAATATCCTCCGAAAATAGCCAAGACTAAAAAAAAGACCTCACTCCATCTCCCAATAATTATTATTCATGAGTCTTTAGGGTTCATTAATATAGTTGTTGTTCAATAATAAACTTAATCCTCAAAAATACAATTTACCTAATATTTCAATTAATCACTCAACTCTCCTTGGTAACATGTTCTCTTATCTGACTTTCTCTCATGTAAACAAAAAAACATGTATATTAAGCTTAATGAAGAATGTAAATGTTTGCTAAGAATGCTTACTTGCACAATATGTGTCCCATACAATTAATTGCCTGTCGATGAATGCTTTAAGTCAGTTGGGATAGACTTGAACTCACCAAAACAAGCATTGTAAATAATGTAAAGTTAGACATGAACAGTATATCATGCAGTTGTATTCTCATAATGTACAGCATTTTGATGAGGTTGCATCTTCACGTGTTCTTGAAGTGATATGCATTAAGGGAAATTTAAATATTAGCAAAATGCTAGTATCATTATTGATTCTTTTAACTTCTTTTCATTCCCTGACGGTTAATGCAGCGTGCCAAAGAATCATCGGAGGTTCAAGTTGACCTGAACGACAAGATTGAGAGACTGAAGGCGGAACTGGTGGTCTTCAAGAGCCTTATGAGCGATGTAAGTACTCACCCCATCTGATAGATCAGGGGTGGCAAACAAGTTAGACACTAAGAGCAAAAATTTTAAATTGCGAGAGTCAAAGAGCCACACCACTCAGTGACACGCCAAACACACAATTAAACCATATTATTCACCATAAAACTTTCTACCCCTAAAAAAAACAAGAATTTGTTCATTTCAAGGTAAGTGTCCACCCTCAACACAACTATCAAATGCCATTTAGCCAGAGTTAACACATTAAAGACATTGGAGTTTGGTGTAGTACCTCTCTCTCTCACTCTAACACAAAAGTATACTTAACTCACTTCAGAAACACTGCTAGGATCTGTCACATAAATTTATGGAGTATCAAAATATTAACACAAACATGCCCAGTGAAGTGTTTTTTCCAAACTAACTCACATATTTTGTGACCTTGTTGTTGTGATGGGATACAGTAAAACCTCGGTTATCGCGGTTAATGGGGGTTTGATCAATTGTTGAAGTAAACATAGACAGCAGCGTGAGATGGGCTCTTTTTATACACTGGTATTTTTCAGTTAGTACAGCTCTCCAAAATGTAATAGGGTCTTCTTTCAAAAGAGATTTCATTCTGGCTCGAGAGCAGTGTTCGCCACCCCTGTGATAGAGCGATAACATTTTGTTATTTTTCGGTGACAAAAGTAAACAGGGAAACCATTCTGTTCTTAAAAGAATGTGGTGGTAGCAATCTCAGAAATTTTTCACTGAAAGAAGTAATTTTATTGTTTGTAACCCGCTGTTCTTCCAACCGCTGTACTCGGTTGAAGTACTCAAATTGACAACTCCAAGCTTATTATTTCTCCAGAAAATGTATACCCTTAAAAGCATTTTGTTGTACATCAGATATGCAGTTTTAAACAAAATATATGTTTCTCTGTGTTTACCTAATCCCACATATTGAAATCCAGAGACAGGTAAGTGGTAATGAATAAATTGATTGTGTTGTTCTAGAGATTGTGTAAAGTAATTCTTAGATATTGTCACCATTTTTGGTGATCGTGTTTGACATGATTTTGACCAACTAATCCAATATCCTTTGAATAAGCTTTTCCTCTGCATAGCTCTGATATGCTGTTACTTTAAGAATTAGGAGTGTTTTTGAGGGTTAAAAGTGCTGCAAGCACATGGAAGTCAAATATCTGGCCACTCCCCTGGGTTGTTTTGAATCGATTTACCGTAATGCTTGGAATGCGCGAGGGGCTATTTTTAGGGTGCACGTCTCCTGGGTTGATCGCACTAAGCAGCGTGCCGGCAAGAAATAAAGCCAGTCACTCAAGCGATCAGGCCCATACAAAAATTGAGTTTAGTGAACAGACAAAACGCACCGACCGATTGGGTGCATCGATCATTTTAGAGAAAAAAAGAAATGTGCCTTATAGGTGTGAAAATACGGTACTCCGCACCGACCGATTGGGTGCATCGATCGTTTTAGAGAAAAAATTAAATGTGCCTTAAAGGTGTGAAAATACGGTTCTCGGTATTCTCTATCATATATTTTGAAGGGATAAAATATGGACCAAATTTTCAATGTTATTTCATTGAAATGATATCAGAATAAATAAAACAGGACAAGATTAAAAGTTAGGATTTTCTTCACATCACACTAACAAAATTCCAAGAACCCCTGCTTTATGAACCGATGAAAACAAACTCAACAGCTATCTGTCTTTTGAATCATTGCGCAATGAATGGAATTGACAGATCGTTTACATTTTCATGTAGCAAATGTCTGACCTGGACTCCAAAATTCAAGAGAAAGCACGGCGGGTTGACATGGACATCTGCAGACGGATTGACATCACAGCCAAGCTGTGTGATGTGGCGCAGCAACGCAACTCAGAGGACATGTCCAAGATGTTCAGCAGCAGGTCACTGCCAGAGAAGGTGAGTCCTTAAACAATGGGTTTGTTGGGGAAAAAAAAGAACTAAGCCCCCAAAATAAAATAAAAAAAAAAGATAGAAGAAAGTTCTTTTACAACTTTTGATGTTTTTAAAAAATATATACATATATATATTTTTTATTTTATTTCGTTCTTAAATAGAGCAAATCAGTGTTCTGGACACATACTTGTTAGAAATACCACTGAATTCACTCAGCCTGGCTCAACACTGTTTGTAGATCTCCAATTATCCCAACTGTTAAGATTTTAGCAATTCAAAATAACACTAGAAATATATAATCCCTTGAAGTGTGCCTCAGTGTTTTTGGTGGGAAAGTTAGGAAGCTATCTTGCTATGATGTTTGCAAGTTTTATCTTTATCAATTTACCTTATGCTGATTCCCTCTCAAATACGTACAACCACTGACCAATCACACGTCCTAGGCACCGTTGTTAAGGGACAGACTGTCGCGCTTTCCCCGTACCTCGTTGATGCAATGCCTGTTTTTTGTTTTGTTTTTGTAAGCTCCCTGCCAACTGCTATTCAATTTAATGGAAGCCTTGGAAGAATTCAATGATCAGCGGACTTCAAAAATGCTTTATAATTATTGATTGAATTGAATCGAGTGCTTTTATTGTCATTATACAGGTATAATGAGATTTAAAGGTTTCACCACGTAGTGCACAAATAACAACAAACAGACAATAATCAGTACATAATAAATAAATAAGTAGTCCAAGTGACGTCAGCAGAGAGAGAGAGAGCGCACCACTCGCTGAGTCTATGAACGCAACAAGAAACAAACAAACACAGTTAATCAATATAGTAATGATGAATAAATAATCACTAAATAGTAATACATAATTAAGTGGTCAACATAATAAATAAGTAGTATAGGCAGCAGAAATTAGATTCAATTAGGTTGTGCAGAACTCGAGTTGAGTATGGTGACAGCTCTTGTGAAGAAACTCTCATTGAGTCTGTTTGTCCTGGCTGTTATGGCTCTGTAGCGGCTGCAGGTTGAAGTGCTGGAAGCTGGTATGTGTATTGTCTTTTCTGATGCTCTCCGCCCTTTTAAAGCACCAGGATTCGTAGATGCTGAACTGGGTAGGCTGGGGGCAATTGATGAACTTTTGGGCGGCGCAAGCAACAATGTTGCAAACAGACATATACATGTTCTCTCAAAGTTATTTAAACACCAAAGTCTAACTAGCAAGCTATCTTTTTTTTTACCGTATTTACTCGCGTATAAACCACTTTTGTCCGACCAAAAATGATGACTGAATCGAGGGTACGGCTTATATGCTCATAAAAACACGACATGCATGAAACTGCAAATTGCATGACGCTATGACGTTGTGCGGCCGATACGGTAATTTATTTCAAAATAGAAAAAATATATACAGATAAAACTAAATAAAATGTATTTTGACGTCTATGAATAAAATCTAAGCAGAAAATAAATTGTATCTTTCATAACGTGGAAAAAAACTCACTTGTGCCAATCACTACTGAAAATCAAACATGCTCTAGCCTTTACTCCATTTAGGTGAAGTCAGTGTGTAGAGATGTTTAGCCTTCAATTTATGTCTTTTTAGCAGGGTGCCTCAGCATGCTGCAAAAGAAAAGAGCGTAAGGCGTTATCCGACGAGGACATTTCCGAGATGGATGCACACCCTACTCCTCTGGAAGAAGATACTCTCAACATTACAGATGAGATGAAGCGCATGCTCAACCAGCTGTAAGTAACTATCACACCACCACACCCATGTGTATACATCTGCACTAAGACAGCATACTGTTGTGTACTGCGGTGTTCTCAACAATAGGCACTTAACTCTCTCTAGTGTTTCCATAAAGTATTGCAATATCACTTTTACCAAATTCTCCTAACAATTTCCAATAATTAAAAGTTAAAGGGATATTATCCATATTCTTTTTAGTTAGTTGGTTGGTAACACTGCTAACCTGTTCAAGATCTAGGAAAACCAGCGCACAAAAAGAAAAAAGACAACCATTGATATGAGTGGGAATTTAATTATTCAATCCAGATGATTGTTATACCTTCAGTTAGTAATTTAAACAAGAATAATAAGAAATAATGTTTGAGCTGCGCACTAGACATTTTGCCAATAGTGAATTAAACATGGGGTGGCGATGCACACACTAAGAGAGAGAGTGAGATTTTACTGTTGAAAGTGATCAACCAGGTAATCTCTCGCTCTCAAAATTATAATCATGAGAGAATGAGAGTTTGTCATTGCATTGACAATGTCAGAGCATTAATATCTAAATATCTATTATCAAAATTATCAATAAATTGCATATAATTGCATTGTGTACGTTTTTCAATTTATGTTTTCTGGGTGACAGAATGAAACTTCCTGTTCTCGTGTGTATATACCGTATCGGAACTTCCACGTAAGCCTCTGATACACTGAATTATATTATTTTTAACCCTTATAGAGCACAGTCAACATGAATGGGACGTCTACCGCCGTCAATGGAAGCCAATGGGTTAAGAGTGCTCCATAAGGGTTAAAAATAATATAATACAGTGCATTAGAGGCTTACGTTGAAGTTCTGATCCAACCACTTTAACAGAGGTGTTGGTAGATGACAATAATAATATAAAATGTGGGATGGGCACGGGCAAGGCAAGTTTGTCTATACACACACGAGAACAGGACGTTTCGTTCTGTCACACAGAACACTTAAATTAAAAAACATGTACACCCGCCAATAATACGCAACTTATTGATAATTTTGATATTAGATATTTAGATATCAATACTCTGACATTGTCAATGCAATGACAAACTCTCTCTCATGAATATAGTTTTGAAAGCAAGCGAATCCGGCGGCCAAGTGTCCATCGGCCAAGTGTCCGTCGGCCAAGTGTCCGTCGGCCAAGTGTCCGTCGGCCAGGTGTCCGTCGGCCAGGTGTCCGTCGTCCAAGTGTCCGTCGTCCAAGTGTCCGTCGTCCAAGTGTCCGTCGTCCAAGTGTCCGTCGGCCAAGTGTCCGTCGGCCAAGTGTCCGTCGGCCAAGTGTCCGTCGGCCAAGTGTCCGTCGGCCAAGTGTCCGTCGGCCAAGTGTCCGTCGGCCAAGTGTCCGTCGGCCAAGTGTCCGTCGGCCAAGTGTCCGTCGGCCAAGTGTCCGTCGGCGAAGTGTCCGGGTACCCTAAAGGGAACCAATGATTTAAGTATCACACTAGAGTGAGATGTAAATTCATGTGTCAAAGTGGTAACAAGTGAAACTGGATGAGATCATTTTGAGCATTATTGACTCGTCATGTGATACACTTCCTTGTTTGATTGAAGACTTGTTGGCGAAATCAATGTTAAAAATGGCTCTCTGTGCTGACTTGTCTTTTCTTACACTTATTTTACACAGAAAATCCGTTTCTTCTTTGCATATCATCTTTGCTTAACCTTGCTTCACTAGTTCTTTCCTCCCCTTCTTTTCCTCCCTTTCTTCACCCTATCCAGACATTGTTCAGATAACCCCTCTGTTGCTAGGCGTGAGACATTCGACCTGGACGATGACTGCGACAGTCTGACATGGGAGGAGAACGCGGAGACACTGCTGCTGTGGGAGGACTTCGCCAACTATAATGTACCATGCGGCATTATGACGACGACGGCGCCGCCCTGCACCAACACAGTTCCGGGTGACATGGGCACAGAACCAGTGGGTTCTCTCATTTTCTGGAAGAGATCGCGTGGATGATTGATGAGCCTAATTTTTTTTTCTGTTCTCTCCAAGGACTCCCAAGACGGAAGCCTCGGAAGCCTTATTGATGAGACAGAGTCACTCTTTGAGAACAGAGAGAAGGAATACCAGAAGACTATCGGTCAGATCGAGGTACTTTGAAATACAACTTTTCTTATGTAATTATTTCCACAAATTTAGATACAGTATTTGTGTATTTTTTTACCTTTTCTACAACACTAAGATTTTGTATCTAGGAGGTAGACATCCCCACTAGGTCAGGTTAAATTTATTTCATCCCTAGATGTGTAAATGGGTCAAAAAGGGCTCAGTGAGGTTCTTTTCTTGAAATATCATTGTAATGAAAAATGTTAATCTCTCAGGGTTAACAAAATAAACTGTGATTCATGATATCATTTATTTATCGACATCCAGGAACACCCTTTTCTCCAAAAGTTGTAAGGATATACAATGTTACGTCTATTTACGAACGCTTTTATGTACGAAATATTCAGGTGACAAACAGCCTGGTTAGGGGGGAAAAAGTTCAAAAATACAGAAAAAATCCCAAGTTGCCAAACATTAAACAAAATCAAAGACACCAAAATGTAAATACACTTTCTGCATCCAGTATCTTTTATTATTGTGGTAGAGTTATTTTCACATTGTCTATCGCAAAGAACTGGCTGGCTTCCGATTGGCTAGAAGGAGCTGCCTCTCCACATTGCCAGAACAGGTTAGTACGCTGTAGGCAGACGCGAGAGTCAGCCTGTGAAGGAGTAGTTGCCACCCCCCCGAGAGAGGTGGAGGGTCCCATTCCGACCCAGAAAACAATGTGCTCCAGGTGGACGCAGGAGTTTGACCAAAAGCCCCTTTTCCGGGCACTTTTTAATCTTTTTCCAAGACCCTGCTGGTGAGTTCCTGATTCATGTTCCTTAGACCAATGTTTCCCAACCTTTTTTGAGCTGCGGCACACCTTTTGCATTGAAAAATCTTATGGGACACCACCATCTTTAAACATTTTTATGTAAAACTGTCGCCTATATTAACAGTAGTCATTCTCATCAATTATTATTATTATTATTGAAATTTCCCCTGGCACACCTGACTGATCATTGCTCACGGCACACCAGTCTGCCTTAGACCATTGTTCATCACAAAGTTGTTTCTTGAGGAATTTATTTTATAAGTTGACTTAATACATCAGGGGTGACGAACATAAAATGAATGCGGGCTGCTCTTTGTTTCGTATCATATTTTGTATATACTTTGGCAATCATGGGGCAGCAGGCCTCAGTTTGGTTCGTCCCAGTGGTGGGGCATCAGAGAACAACAATTGTTCCTGAGAAACTAAAATTGGAATCCTGTAGATTTGCCTAGGTTGTTAGTGGAAGTTAGGAAGTGGGCTTTCTAATTCTTCCTCACATGGGTTCAGATGGAGTTGGCCACCGCCAAGAGTGACATGAACCGACACCTGCACGAGTACATGGAGATGTGCAGCATGAAGCGTGGCTTGGACGTACAGATGGAGACATGCCGGCGCATGATCAAAGGTGGCAGGAGTTCGCCGTCGTTAAGCTCAGCGGCTAGCAGCGACTCAGGGAACACCGACGAGATCCAGGATGAGATTTCAGACAAGGATGGGGATGCTGAAGTCCCTGTTAGTTGATGACGGGGTTGGTATGAGAAAATATCACAAAAAAAGGGAGGGATGTTCACTGTGGTCGGCTCAGAATTTTGGTGCTTTTATAACTATTTTGTTCATACGGTCATGACGGTTGTCACAAAGACAAAGGGGTGCTCTTTTCCCTCAAGAGATGGTATCAGGGGTCTGTGCTTCTTATGTTGGGAGATTGCTATTAAAGACCAGCACTCTTGATTTCCGTAAAAAACTTTTTTGAAAATCAGGGTTGTGGCATGTCATATTGTCCATGCTGGCATAATTTTGTACTTAGGAATGAAATCAAATATAAATGAAGTAAAACTACTTTTGATTGTCAAGATTTTTGGAAGCAGAAACAGGAATGGGTAAGAAAATGTTTTTTGTGAAGTTTCCGCTTCAGTTGGGGCAACAATGTGAAGTACTGGATATCTCTTCTTCCTTAAAGTTAAGAGGTCCTTGGTCCCAATCTCTGCTTAGATCGTCTTGAGTAAGAGTTGACAAAAATTGAATTTTTCGTGTGATGTGGGTACAGTAATCCCTCGATTATCACGGTTAATGTCGACCAGATATGGCCATGATAAATGAAAACCACGAAGTATGGTACCCCTATTTAAAAAAAATATATATAGAAATATGTTTTTTTACTTCAGTGCTGAGTCCTAGTAACAAGCCGAGGACAGAGGAGTGGCTTCCGCTTGTGAGTTTCAGCGTGGATTGTCACATATTTTGAACTTACAAAAAAATTTCCCTCTCGAGAAAAAAAAAATGTAGTGAATGTAGTGAAGCCGCGATTATCAAAGGATTACTGTATTTTAGAGAGTTTTCCACCCCAAAACAAGTACTTTAATAAAGAGTAAAGTTAGTGTGTTGACTGTCAGTCACCCATACCAATTAGACATTTTTTGTAACCATGAAACATAATTCAAGGGCTATACATTTCTGAAAAGTATAAATCAAGACCTGGCACACTGAATATTCCATTTCTCTAATTAATAAACAATTGAGTGTATAGATCAGAAAATTGCATTTTCAAAATATAAAAATTGTCATTTTGTTTGACCCAAGACACATGCAATCATTTTTTTCATTTAAAGTGACTTAATTTTTTCAATCTCAAGCAGCGTGTGGAAGCCTAAGAAAACTCAACATCATGGTTTAAGGGAAGGCTACAAAAAATGATAACTGAAATTTCACCTTTCAGTTTCCATTGTGAGAAACAATGAGAAATAGAAAAACAAAAACACAATACCTTTTGAGACAGAAAATTGGGAATTGGTGCTTAGGTAATCCATATAGCACGCTACTACCGTGTGACTTCATCGAACATGATCAACTATCTTTTTTCAACGTTGAAGGTGTTTAACGGATTCAGCAGAAGCCTATCGTGAAATAGACGAGTTTAGGATTTTTTGACCCTGGTTTGTGATTTCAAAGTAGGTTTTTTGTTATGTTAAAGGTAGTTATTGTATGTTTTGCTGATGAAAATGGGGAAAGGAGCACAACCTTTTTGTTTTTGAAGCAACAGTGCACTACCGAGATTCTATGCAATGAAGCTGGCCTTGCATTTAGATGAGCTTCCTTCTTTCTCTCCGATAACCAATACAATGAGCCTTCTGACCAAAGTAATTTTTTTACAGCGCATATGCTTTCTTCAGGTCTTTCTGTGTGTATATCAGTAGAACTTTCCCCTTTTCCCAAGAATATCTGCCTTATATCCATAATCAAACAGGAAGCAAATGTTTGCATTTAGATGTAAAATGCCCATATGAAGCCTTGTACATCACACTGATAGATAATTTCCAAAGGTTGGAAACAATTACACATATCCAGGACATGGTCAAAACCAAACAAAGCGCTCAAACCTCAGAGGTAAAAAGGACATGTCTTGAGGTCCTGTGCAAAATTGCCTTCAAGTTGTGTTTTAATCCATCACAAAGTCACATTTTATTCTTTAAGTATACATTGCACACTCCCAGAGGCCTTTTAGCAGATGCAGTGGAGGCTCCAAGGGGCTCGTTGATGCCTGTTGACTTTCAAAATGTTCCCATCCCAAAACTAAATTCTTTATTCAAGTAGAAAGAAAAGTTCACCATGGTAAATTAAATCTAAAATAATCCAAAACCTCGTTTGAAGAAGATTCTACTGTTCATTGCTGTATTCTACTTTGGAGCTTCCACTGTATATTACACTGTGTGTTGTTTAGTAATGACAACGCTAGTTTAGCATCATAGATGATACGCAGGGGCGCGTTTGAGGTATCTATGGTCTGTTTGTATTTTTTTTATGGATGTGCTGAAATAATTCCAATCAAGCCGAATGTCAATGAAAAAGTGTTTTTTACGCGTGTTTGTATTTGAAGAAATAGTATTTTTTGTAGCACATTTTCGTAGCTTCTGGATTAAATTAACATGGCATGATGCAAAACTTTTATTTGCGATTTTTTTCTTAACTGAATTCATTCACTTTGCCATATTTTGACAACCATGTAAATAGCTTAAGAAAATCCTGTTAAGTACCTTATTTTCTCGCATACAAGTCGTATTTGGCGCTAAAAAACTGACAACTAAATTGAGGGCACGGTTTATATGTGCACAAATTATTAGAGTTGACATTAATTAAACTGCAAGGTGACAAAGACGAAACGCCATAACCCGACGGCTGATACGGTCATTTCTTTAAAAATAGTGAAACGATCAGTAGATAAAACGCCAGACAAAATTTATTTCGACGTCTATGAAATTCCAGGAAATAAATCAACCGTATCTTGCTTAAAACATGAAAAAAAAATCATTTGCGCCTGCCATTGCTCGGTCAGGGTGCCACCATCTTACCTGTGGATGACAAATTAGATCAGTACGGACACACTTCCTGGTTGTACTGCTCACATGACTTCCTTTTTGAATTTTTCATAGTGCAGGAACAACCTTTTAGAAATATGCAATCCAGCAGATGATCCTTTAGATTCAAACTGTATCTCAAATACCACGTGCAAGGATTTTTCTTAAGATTCTCCCTTCAAAATAACACATTTGTACTCCCTTTAAAAATCATGAATATGGGGATGAGACTTGTGAGTCAGGGGCGTCTTATACAAGAGAAATTGTAAACTTCAACGATTTTAAGGCAATGTTAAGGGTGCGGCTTATACGCGGAGGCGGCTAATATGCGAGAAAATACGGTATGTTGAGACGAGAGTGACTTTCACTCGCAATATACTGCACAACATATACACTTTGTATATGTCGATGTACACATCTTCTGGATCATGTTTTATGTGTTCAACTAAAAACCAGCAAGCTTTTAACAAAGCTGGTGATTGAGTTTTGTAATAAAGCTTTGCAAATGTGCCGCTGTGTAAATATTCAAAAGCAGGGATATGTATTTATTTAATGTGCAAGGGATGAGAATATTTCATACTAAAAGGTTTTTATACTGGACGTTTTCAAAACTGGTAACATGGTCAACTTTTTTCCTTAATTGAATGTAACACCCTCCTATGTAATTACCTCCATGATGTAGTATGAGGTAGTAACAGTTTTTTCTTCATGGCCTTATAAAGAAACTTTACTTTCATTTTGTTTCCATCTATTTGTCAATATTCTGCATTGTTTTTTTCTTTATGAAACTAAGTACTCATGTCTTCATGAGGGTCTCTTGGGGATAAGATGAAATAAACAGTGAGGGGTAAATATTGTTTTTGTCCCACATGTTTTGTAAACAACAACAAAAAGCAACATTACGATTTACTTAGAAGCAACGCTACAAAAAACGTTATTAAAGGTGCATGTACTGTTTGAGTCAACATTTCAAGATCACAAACGGTCATACAAGTACACAAAAAAGTATGTTGTATGAAAAAAAATACACTCAATACTATTTACCCTCTGAAGAGAGGTGTCATTTACCAGTATAAACACACCTGTTAAATACACCTCTCAACTCATTTGCTGATGGCGATAGATTTTAAATACATTTTTAACTACAACGGCCGAGAGTGACTGATCACTCAACCACAGTTTTTTAGCAGCAAATTATTGCAATCGTTCATATGCTCGTTTGAAGCACTCATTTAAAAGTGTATTCATACCAGGAAAGTAGCTTGCTAGCTGTGGCTCATTTTCACACTGCAATTCTTCAAAGTCTTATGACTTGACAACAAACCCACAAAGGTGCTAAAATTGTTCAATAATTGGACAAAACAACGCAGACAGGGTATCCCAGTTAAATATGGAAGTAATAGTCACAGAGTTGTAATGCTGATAAAACAACATTTAGCATAATGACTAAGACATGCTGCAAAAAGGTGTGTGATTTCAGGACTGATTCGCACCACCATGTGGTGACTCCAACACACGGATGCAAAACCGGACCAGCGCCAGAGTTCGCTGGTTTGCATTCACACCAGCCCAAAAATTCCACGCCACAGAATTTAGTCCAGACCAAACAGTGCAGGGTAAACACACTCTGAGATTGATTACTACGTTACTGCTTGAATTTCCTTTAATCTCATCTCAAATTCGGAACCGCTTTATCCTCATTGGGGTCGCGGGGGGTGCTGGAGCCTATCACAGCTGACTTCGAGCCAGAGGCAGGGGGCATCATGAATCGGTGGCAAGCCGATCGCAGGGCACAAGGAGACGGACAAGCGTGCACACTCACACTCAAACCGTGGGACAATTTAGTGTCCAGACCTGGCCCCTCTCCTCTGAAATGTAATATCTGTAGACAGGGTCCAGTCTTTCAAATTCCTGGGGTCCACGTCACGGACAAGCTCTCCTGGTCTTCCAACACCACGGCAGTGGTGAAGAAGGCCCAGAAACGACATTTCCTGAGGGTACTCAGGAGGAACAACTTGGGACACTAAGCTTATGGTAACTTTCTATAGAGCCACAGTGGAGAGCATCCTGGCATACTGCATGACAGTATATTACGCTGGAAGCACGGCAGCAGACAGAAAGGACATGCAGAGAGTGATCAACACTGCCCAGAAGATCATCGGCTGCATCGACTGGATGACATTGCCAGCCCTCGCTACTTCAGCAGAGGGAGACAAAGTTGGAAACCTTCACGTGGTGTCTCCTGAGAGGCCGCTCGCCACGGCCTGCGAATTCCAACAAATACCACTCAGAGCTGCCAACAAGGAACGTGGCACCCTACGTTTTTCATCCAGCCGGAGATATTTGACTGCCCCTCACCTCCGACTACCCCCCGGATGAACTAATCCGCGTTCCAGTGGCCGCTCTAGCGCTGTCTGAGGGTAATCCTCAGGCGCTCGTAGTGACTCAACAACAACAACAACAACAACTTCAGCAGAGCATTATTAGGGACCTATATGACCCTGGTCATAACCTGTTCCAGCTGCTGCCCTCTGGCAGACGCTAAAGGTCTCAAAAAGCTCGGACAAATAGACCGACGGACATTTTTTTCCCCCCCACATCCATCAGGACTCTCAACCTGCATTAGCATGACACACAATCCCTTCTTTGCAATAACTTCAGGGTGTGCAAAAACAATATTAGATTGTGCAATATTTTAGAATTTACCTTGCCAAGATATGACTTTTTATACCTTTTATATTTTTATATTACTTATGTTTTTACTGTGAAGTTGCACCTTGTGGAGTAGCACCACCAATTTCGTTTTACGCAGTTGAAAATAAAGGCTTTTGATTTGAATCAGCCTACCATGCATGTTTTTGGAATGTGGGAAGAAACTGGAGTACCCGGATGAAACCCACACAGGCCCAGGGAGAACATGCAAACATCACACAGATGGACATGACCTGGATTTGAACCCAGGACGCCAGAGCTGTGAGGCCTTTATTGTAATTTGTAAAAAAAAAATAAAAAAAACATTTTAACTCTGCAATCATGAGCACACATCATAATTGTGGACCCCAACTGTTGTTTCAGACACTTCATTTTCCTTTTTCACAAACCTCAATGCAAAAAAAAAATCCAAAAAACATTGAGTTACAGCATGATCAATTTATTTACAATTTCAAACAAGAAATGGTTTTACTAAACAGTTTTCAGACAATACTTCGTCCAGTAAAATTTAATGAAGTTGTTCCACAGAAAAAAAGGACGCTAACCCCAAACAAACATAAAAACAGAAGGATGGGAAAATTAAAAGCCTGTAAGATCACAAAACACCACCGCGGATCATGTAGCACCACAGGATGGCCATTCAATTCATCATTTACATAAAATTGGATCTAAATTAGACAAGCTGGAAAGTAATAACTATCAAATGTGAGAGAGATGGACCATAACTGCTCTACTGTGCTCTCTCCGCTTCACAAAGGAGACTAAAAGAAAAAGTCTTAAGTTAAAAAATATTTTGATGGAAAATATTAATTATTTATTCTGAATATTAATTACAGCACATTTGAAAAAGTTACACGTAAATAAGATAAATTGTGTAATTTAAAGCAATTGATCTAAAATACATCCACCTACTTATCAGGAAAGGTTAAAAAAACAAGTGGATATGTTCCATATTTTCAGCGCTCTACATTGAGGGATACCATCTGCTTACAAACATCGACATGATCATGAATCTCTACGAGCTGCTTTACGGAGGCACGGTTGGCCGAGAGCAGGATGTCGTCATCTCGAGGATCCCAATAAAGTGCAATAAAGGATCTGGGGTGTGATAGCAGGCATGAAGCAGCAGCCAAATCACCACTGGTCTTTAGCAAGGCTTTAGTGACAGATATCAAGTCCTAGCAAGTACATAAAAAAAATAGAAAAAATAAAAGTTTTTCTTCCAAAAGTATTACCACAATACATTGACATAAATGTTATCTTTAAAATGTAAACAGCCTAAACTAGATGTTATAAGAGGAAGAATGGATTTAATTTCAGCCAAGAAAAAAGTTGAAAAAAGATGGGTGTGTTGAGTGTTTGTGTATGTGTATGTATATATTTGTATGTATATATGTATATGTATGTATGTGTCTATGCGTGTGTGTGTGTGTGTGGGTGTATGTGTGTATGTGTGTGTGTGTATGTGGGTGTGTGTATGTGTGTGTGTGTATGTGTGTGTGTATGTGTGTATGTGTGTGTATGTGGGTGTGTGTGTGTATGTGTATGTGTATGTGTATATATATATATATATATATATATATATATATATATATATATATATATATATATATATATATATATATATATATATATATATATATATATATATATATATATATATATATATATATATATATATATATATATATATGTGTGTGTGTGTGTGTGTGTGTGTGTACATCTACATTAAGCTCGTATCTCAAGGTATAACTGTATTATTATTGTTTATTAATTGTTTACATTTTGTAAAGAATTGGGTTCCAATGTTGAGTTATTATTCAAATGCTGTTCTTGCTACTCCATGTGAGCGAGGAGAAAGACAGGAAGACAGTGAGATAGCGACAGTGCTGAAGAGCTGGACTTGTTTTGTTTTTGTTAAGTTCGGGATTGTGGCGTCATTTTAAAAGCTACAAACATAATGTTTTAAATCATTCTATATCATTTTTGTGTTTCTCACGTTTCGTAAGAAAATAGTACTACTTTGATTATTTTAAGGGATTTAGTTGGTAGTTTTTTGAGGACATAAATCCAAATTAGAATTTAAAGTACTCTACTTATGAGAAATCCAAGTTACGAAACCAGTTGTGGTACCAATTAATTGAGGTACCACTGTACATTCAATTTCACACCATTAGTCTCAATGTGTGCACACAGCGATAAAATTGCAGCTGTGAAAATTACCCATGTCATTTTTATTTACTGTGCGATAAATGGATTTATTGCATACCGCAAGTGGCTTACATGTTATGCATAATGAAAATAGCCAACCTGATTTGTCTGCTTCATTAGGTGTCTGATGCACTGTACGTCCTCATCCAAAAGGATTTGGTCGCCACCAAATTCATCTGTGGATTGCCACCTGATAGTGCTGCTTGGTCGCAGATAGCTGGTTTGTGCTTCACGTGGCGTGTGGAAAATGTCCTCATCAGACTATGGAATGGAAAGATGACTTGTGATTCCTTTTGTGCAAGAGGGTCATTGCTGTGCTCCCGAGCCAAGGTGTCAGTAAAGGTTTTATAGAAAAGCTCCTATTTTAATGTGTATGTTTATCTCATTGAAAATAATTTGAGTCATGCAATGCTTTTTTAAATAACTTTTTCACAACCATTGATGTAATTGTAAGGAGTTTGCCAAAAATAATTAAAAATTTAAAATGCTCAGAATGCATATTAGTTGGTAATTTTTGCTTAGCCACGTTTTCATTACCTAGGTGTGGCTGGTATTGGATTTTAATGTTTAATATTTTAAATCTTTGTGATAGTGTTCCCTCGGTTATCGCGGTTAATGGGGACCGGGACCACCCGCGATAAATGAATTTCCGCGAAGTAGGGATTCCCCTTCAAAAATGCTTAATTTGAATTTAATTGAAAAATTTTTGTTTTTAATTTTTTTTTAATTTAATTTATTATTATTTTTTTTTACCCCCCTGTATACAGTACACCATATATAATACGGGTAGAGAGAGTGAAATTCATGTTATAACAAAAAAAAACTGTAAAATATGTTGTTTCAATGTAAAATTTGTATATATTTTTTTTAAATATTCCCCAAAAAATCTGCGAAGCTCTGAGTCCGCGGTAGCTGAACCGCGAAGTAGCGAGGGAACACTGTAGTTGGATATCGGATTAGTGTGCGTCTTATTGGCGCCGTTTACGGCACAATACCCAGCAATGAAATGAAAAAACTAACATTTATTCATTGAACATTCACCTATTTTATGGATTCATTGTCTTGGACTAAACATTACATGTTCCAAAATTGCATTTTGCAAAACTTAATTGCTTAATAAATTTTGTAAATTGCTGGTTTAACAATCAATCATTTTCTTATCGTTTCTAAAAATATCTCTATGAGGAGTCCTCAACTCAGATATAACGTGACGATTTTTATTTATTATTATTTTTTATCTGCCATAATTTGTCGCATTTTAGATGTCTCCGTGTAGAAGCCTTTCCCTAAAATTGACTAAAAACATCTGGTTCACGCAATATAAAAACAAGAACATTATTTAAATATCGTTTTTTTTACTCCCAATGTGACTTCATTACACGATGAGTAGTTTTGTGCTCACACAGAATTAACGTCGACAAAAGTTGTAGCCTATAAAAAAACAAAAAACTTCAGGTTCAGTATAAATAACAAAATGACTTTAATCGCATATTATGATTTGAATATTGCAATGATAAATCTATGAATTAATGTTCTTCATATTTCAATTTTAATATCGCAATAGTTCGATTTGAATATTGCAATGATAAATCTATGAATTAATGTTCTTCATATTTCAATTTTAATATCGCAATAGTTCGATTTTAATCTTGTAATAGTTTGATTTTAATCTCATAATATTACGATTTTTCCTTTCAGAACATTACAATGTATGAAACACATGATCATTGCACAAGGCACACCAGTGAGCTGCAGCCCAGTGGTTGGGAAACAGCGCTTTATTGCAGTGTCTACTTTACCTAACATTAATAAAAACTTCCAAGCCTAACAATTAAACATTCGTAAACAACTTGTTTTTCTCTCAAAAATATCAGTTAGTATTACATAATTACCACCAACAGGGAGTTAACATTACACAAGTATCACCAGCCTCACCCAAAGGTGTATAAATACATGCAACAAATTTACCTACCTCACTTTCACTGGGGACGCAACTGTCTATTAAGACATCATCTATATGTGTCATCCTTTTTCTCTTTCTTGGTTTGGATGGACCTGCAAAAAGCAAAGAGAAAAAAACCTAAACTAGCCAAACTTGGTTAACAGTAAGAATAAGGGCTCTTTCAAGTGACGAGCCACCAATTTCTGACCAATTTTTCTGCCGGTAAATTTTAGACAAAAAAAAAACTTTGGGTATGTATTTGTGACTTGCCTTACACATTTGTAACTCTAGTTATTTTTGCATGAAACCATTTACACATTAGTGAATTGAGTTACACGATTCATGTTTCTGAATGCAGGCACACATTTTCAGCTAATTTTGCTACTAAAATTACTAAAATGCGTCCATAGTTTGTTTTGACAGTGAACGTATAAGGGAATTGGCCTTGATCAGTTTTAAGCCATTTCTCGGGGAGAAAAAAACGATTGATTTACCAAGCTTCTACAAATTTTGAAGCAAGTTTAATTTACTACCATCAAACAAGGCTCGTATAATATTAGAATTTTTAAGTCAGCCAAAACTAAACATTTTCAGATGTGTGTGTCTTACTCTGCTGGTCGATATGAGATGGACCGGCGATTGGTGTGGCAGGCTGCTCATCAGCATCTTCTGGTACGGCTGCTTCTTTGTTCTGTGCTGATCTCTTTTCTTTTGCTCTCTTCGTCGGCGGCTCCTCTTTGTTTTTTTCTTGAATCGAAAGTTGGGCTGACCAGGTTCTCTTAGAGGTCCGCAATGAGGGCCCTGGCCTAACCTGGGTTGCTACTGATGATGAACGGAGCTTTCTTGTGTATGGTTCTTTATCTCCCTCGTCCGAATCCATTAAAAGCCCATGCGTTCCATCGCTTTTGCACTCCAACCCAGTTGGGTCTGCGTTCTCTGGTGCTTTTTCCGTCTGAGGCGATGTATTGACTTGTGCCTCGTCGGTTTCTAGGACGGTGTTCTTCCCAATCGAGGATTCACACATCTGATCTTTAGCTATCGTCTCTTGTGTGTTTTTTTTCTTCTGGAGAATTAAGATCTTATCTTGCTGAACAAGGCTGGGAACTTGGACATCAGATGGTCCTTTTTCGGCTGCAAAGAGCAGGTCAATCTGTAAACACATAGATGACTATGGTCAGATATCTACTAAATTGTGTGAATGAATAAATTAATAAATAAATAGACTGAGTTTCCAGTCATACTTACGAATGCCTCTAGGTACGAAATTTTCAGGTTGCCAAAACTTTTGAGATGCAAATGAGTGCCTCGAGATACGAAAAAGTTACGAAATCCCTCAAAAAGTAATTGCATTTCTTTATCCATTATTCTATTTTGAAAATATTGTTGCAGTTGCATTGATTTTCACTCTAGAACCTCGCTACACTTTACTGGGCTCTCACTGGCAGTCTGACAACAACAACCACTATCCATGTTTCCAGATTCTCTTACATATTTGTCAACGTCGGCTAAATGTTTCCCTTATTAAGAAATAAAAAAACATACAAATACAGCACAATACATATTTACACATACACACACAAAGGGCACATGTTCATTCATTCATTTTCTGCACCGCTTTATCCTCACTATAAAAGTCTAAAATGTACTACAAAGTGGAGGGCGCATATCATGTCCTATCCAACTCAGTAAAATAATCCCCTTATTAATGGTTGCAATTCCCCTTATTTAAAAAAAAACGTAGAAATGCAAAGCAGCACATATTTACACACATAGGGCACATATCCACTCACATTGGGCAAAGTGGAGGGCTTTCTGACGCCATCAGGTCATGGGAAAATGCCCGTGCACATCACGCCCTGTCTACCTCGGCTAAACACTCCCCTTATTAAGCTATAGAAAGCTCAGTTCAAACTTCAAGCCATCAATGATGCAGGTGAACATGGGAATAGAACAGCCACGAGGGAATTTTAGATTAACAAATCCATGGTTAGCAAATGGAGGAAGCAGGAGACCGAGCTTTGCCAAGTCAAAAAGAAGAAGCTGAGTTGATTTGCGTGTGGCCATCTCGCAGCAACGGTGAAAAACCAAGTCACAAAATTGAACTCTGAGCTTGCCGTCATTCCCGGAGGCTTGACTAAAGAACTCCAACAGCCGGACATCGGCGTTCAAAGCAAAGTTGCGAGCGGCATGGGAACAATGGGTGATAGGTGGCGAACACAGCTTTACAAAGGGTGGCAGGCAGATCCGGGCTAGTTACGCCACTATATTTAAAAATGGATTGTGGCCACTTGGACGAACATGTCTGCTTGCAGTTGTTCGAGCTTTTGCTAAAGCCGGCATCATTTCTGTCGAGCCAAGTGGCAATGTGAATGACTCTGACAACGAAGAGAGGGAACCTGGCCTTTTTGATGAATCATTTGAACAATTGTTCAATTCGGACACAGAAAATTAGGACTTTGATGGAATTGTGGGTGATGATTGATCAAAAAACTTAAGTACATTGTAAAATGGCTAAATAAAGTACAACTGAACTTAATTTTGCTTCCGTTGCCTTTTTAAAAACGTGTTTTAGCGTGTGTCCGAATGCTTAAGCTGGTGTATGTTTTGCCATGCCTGGCTGCGTGTTTTGGGTACTCAGACTCGTTTGGTCGCCGGACGATTGGCCGCCGGATATTTGGTCGCCCGGACATTTGGCTGCCGGACGTTTGGTCCCCGGTCAAATGGTGACAGAGAATTTACTGTTGAAAACAGCTCTCAAAAATATATTCATGAGAGTTTAATATCGGAGTACTGTTGAAACAAGCTCTCAAAATTATATTCATGAGTTTAATATCTAAGTATCGATGTCGCGCGCGTGCGTCCGAGCCGGCAAAAACTTTCCACACTGCTACAAGTTTCCTAAACATTAGCCATTACATCCCTATTTCCTTCCACCAATGTTAAAATCTATCAATTGTATGCCGATTGAGTTTATATAGTATTTGTTCATATTCCTGCGGATGAGCGACACGACGACGACCATCTATGCAAACCCAGATAAATTCGCGAACAAATTAGAGTACCTGCAATCATTGTCAACAATTTGTAAGTTTTACTGTTTTTTAATAAAAACTCCCATCTGTGAATTCCCTTTGTACATAATTTGTAAGTTTGTATTTGTAATTTTTGTATAGAATTTGTAAAAAGGTTGTATACGTAAGTTTTACTGCTTCAATAAAAACACCATCAGTGAATTTGCTTTGTCTTCTTTTTAATTAATTAATTTTACTTATTGCCTTCTTTTTAATGTCAACGTTCCGGGCTCAAAGTATACTAAGACTTTTATTTCTTTGATAAAAATGACCATCTAAAGTATTTCAACATTGCAAGTTCTGCCAGAAAGAATGAAGGTTAATAGGACGCCTATGACAGTCAATACAAGCAGCCGGTGTGTTAAATGAGTGCTCTTATTGATATTTTGACATTAGATATTTAGATATCAAACTCATGAATATAATTTTGAGAGCTGGTTTCAACAGCACTTAGATACTAAACAGTACTTAGATATTAAACTCCCTCTCCTGAATCAACGGTAGATATTTAGATATTAAACTCTCTCATGAATATATTTTTGAGAGCTGTTTTCAACAGTAAACTCTGTCACCATTTGACTGGTGACCAAAAGACCAGAGAACAACGGGGACCAATCGTCCGGCGACCAAACATCCAGTCATGGTGTTTTGGTGCGGTGCGTCTTGTGTGTGTCAAATACAGAAATAGCACTCGTTACTGACACTGCGACTTTAAATGCGGTGCGCCATATAGTCGTGAAAATACGGTATATACAAATTAATTTCTTCCAACCTCCTGAAAAAAATTTGAATGTGAGGTCGTACCAATGTTAGATCGTCAGCTGAGTTAGTCTGCGGAGGGATTTTTGGCTGAGTGTGTGTTTGGAGAGAAGCAGAGTCTTCATCACAGGAAGGGCTGTCTAACTCTGCGACTTCATTGTCCTGCAACCAGGCAGATACCATAGTATTAGTGATCAACCGCTCATTGGCCGCTGCTCACACTTACTCAAGAAGAATGGAATCAATTGTTTGGTGAATCTGGTGATGATGAATCAGACTGAAAATTTTTAAATTTATATTTCAAATAAAAAAATATTGCACATTCCATTTGAGAATGTGGTCATACTGTTGTTTTAAAGGTTTCTATACCATATGATGTGATTAAATGTTTTGTCACGGCGACATGTGTTCAGCATTTGCCATTTACGAGTACCGGTCGGTGCAACCCTTGGTGTGAGCTGAGAAGTAAAAGAAAAAAAATATATAAATTTTTAGTCACGAATTATGGGTGCACGTTATACTCTCGTTGGGTACTCGTTATACTGAATATGGTAGTCATTATCCACCCAACATTGGTAATAGATGAATGACTGTGTATGTGTAAAAATGACCTGAGCGTTTCTGCCAGCCACCTCAGTTTCTCCGCTGTCTCCGCCGGCCGCTTGGGCTTCTCCGTTGTCTCCGCCGGCCGCTTGGGCTTCTCCGTTGTCTCCGCCGGCCGCTTGGGCTTCTCCGTTGTCTCCGCCGGCCGCTTGGGCTTCTCCGTTGTCTCCGCCGGCCGCTTGGGCTTCTCCGTTGTCTCCGCCGGCCGCTTGGGCTTCTCCGTTGTCTCCGCCGGCCGCTTGGGCTTCTCCGTTGTCTCCGCCGGCCGCTTGGGCTTCTCGGACGTCCGCTTGAGCTTCTCTGCTATCTCTGCCGGGCGCTTGGGCTTCTCCGCTATCTCCGCTGACAGCTTGGGCTTCTCCGCTATCTCTGCCGGGCGCTTGGGCTTCTCCGCTGTCTCCACTATGTCTGACGGCCACTTGGGCTTCTCCGCAGTCTCCCCCGGCTACTCGGCCTTCGCTGCCGGCCGCCTCGGCATCTGCGCCGGCCGCATCGGCATCTGCGCCGGCCGCCTCGGCATCTGCGCTGGCCGCATCAGCATCTGCGCCGGCCGCATCGGCATCTGCGCCGGCCGCATCGGCATCTGCGCCGGCCGCCTCGGCATCTCCGCCGGCCTCTTCGGCATCTCCGCCGGCCTCTTCGGCATCTCCGCCGGCCTCTTCGGCATCTCCGCCGGCCTCTTCGGCATCTCCGCCGACCTCTTCGGCATCTCCGCCTGCCTCTTCAACATCTTTTGACTGTTTCATTTTAAGGTGTTTGTAATGGAATTTCATTGATTGCCAACTATGAGAGGTTATATGCTCCTTTTCCATTTGTTGCCACATACAGTTGCCTTTAATTTCTGACTTTCGCCGGCTGATGTACTTCAGAATGGCAGCATTTTCAGCAGAGGTGTACGTCTGTCTGCCTGATGAAAAGTAAACGAGCTTGAGGGTCAGGTGTGCCATGTTGTGTCAGAGTGTTCATGCAATTGTTAGGGTCAGTAGTTCACCTTTATCATTAGCTTTCCAAAACTCTACAGGTCTTCCAGTGTTAGAGGGTTTTAGAGAAAGAATTTAATGGGATGTATTTAGTGGGATAAAAACAGGGAGGGAATTCAATGCACTGCCTCATGAGGGTGACCAAAATCAGATTTTGTGACTCAACGGTAAAATGAGTGCATTGCTTTGATTAAGCCGGTCCCTTTTTATTTTTCTTCATCTGATAATTGTTTTATTGAGAATGGGTGCTGAAAAATATTGCGGTCCTAACATACCCAATGATTTCAAAGCACTTTACACAAAAAAATTCAAGCATTTTTAAAGGATTTAAAGCAACCCTAATTTAACGTATTTAAATAAGCTTGTTTTTGTTTATTTTTGTGTCATTGCAATGTTCGCACAATAAATGTGTTAGATAGCAATTCTTTTTGCTTTGCTTTTGCTGACTAAAATTGTAGCACGGGGATATACCTGTTGAAATAGAGGGAGATTTGTTAGAGCACATCGAGACCGTTTTGGTGTTAATTCTGTAGTCGTCCAGGTTCAGCTGTTCAGCTCGCTCCACACAATCGTGGATATACTGAATTGACACATACCTAAATAAGAAAAATGAAATAAGAAGAATGATTTTAAACTCCTAAAAGTCTTCATTGAAGGCCCCTTCATACACTAAATACGTTGCATCAGAAAGTCAACTGAAAGCGCATTTGCACAGCTAAAATGGGGAAGCGCAAGATACCACCGTTTCAGGATAGGAAGAGGACAGTGGAACAATTAAGATGCCAATATATTAAGAAAATTCCCTGGCCGTCTTCCATCCACGGATTACACAGGCACCTATGTGGGCTGTTGCAACCATCAACTGACTGACGGGAAGTGCAAGGCTCAAAACCACTTCAGGCCAGCAGCAACAGGTCCCTCAAAATCCTACCTTCAGCCTTGATCGTTTTGTAATAATTGCGAGATTTGTTTATTTTTGCAATAAAAAATACACATTGTTCCATTAATATAAGTCATTAGAGCTTTCTGTTAACAATTTGTTTACACTGTTGCATTTTAATAAAGTTGTATGAAGTTAAGGGCTTGCATCCTCTAAATACAAATAATCGTTATCAGTCCTGAAAATCCCATATTGTTTGATCACTAAATAGAATATTGTATCACATAATATCACATATACATAAGTCTCATGATCAGAATTTTATTTTGATCTTCACTGTACACTTACCGGTAAGATGTGCTCTCACTAAGAGTGTTTATTTCATCAGGGTCAATCAGCAAAATGGATCCAGGCCTCTGGACTTGGCACATGATGCCTCCACCAGCTTTGATGAGAGGATAGAGCTCTTGCTTGATGGAACCAGGTCGCAGATAGAAGGACATGGGTTCTCCTCCCACAGTCATGAAGAGAACCGGTGATATATTGCATTGAGAGGCATCCTGCCCTCCAGATGCCATCTTAGCAAACACAGATGAAGAAGCATAGAGACAACACTTTTTTGAGCATTGATGTCTAACCACATTTAGTTAGCTGTGAGGTTAAACAATTATATGCTAGCCCAGTGGTTCTTAACCTGGGTTCGATCGAACCCTATGGGTTCGGTGAGACCATCTCAGGGGTTCAGTGGTACCTCTGCCACAGAGGTCAAGACATCGACTCATCATGTCTATTCACAATAACGTGCTCCACTTGACCATTACTGGCTGCAAATGATCACTTGACAATGCTTGGCCAGTCATTGCTGCGAGGAATTTATATTACTTGAATTTGAAAATATATATATTTTTTTTTTCACATCATAGTAGGGTTCAATGAGTGTGCATATGGAATTGGTGGGGTTCGGTAGCTCCAACAAGATTAAGAGCCACTGTGCTAGCCTCTTCAAACAAAAGGAGGTAGACAATAAAAGCCAAAAGATTACTTATTTAAGACGCAGTGTTCTGGAAAGAATGTGATAAAAATACAAATAAAATGTGTATAAAATGTCAGTCAAAATTAAATTTTGTTATCTTACTAAAACACTACATGCACATTCCATTACTTAAATGTTTATTTGTGTATCTAAATTGGAGGTAAAACGCTTTATTTTATATTAATCTTTTATTATATTTATATTGAATTATGTAAAATGACGTTTTCATCAAGAAAATTATGATCGACACTACGGGCATAGTGTCAATGTAAACAAATCAATCTATAATGGGTCATTTTCGTTCTAAACACCATATTTACGATTTTTTTTCTAAATACACGAGAAGAGCACTATTAATTTGTCATAGCCTCTTCCATGGTTATTTATGAGGTTAATAATTCATAATAGGAGCACCAAGATATTAGAATAGTCATTTGAAATGACGTTTCTGGCGTTTGCGTTACTTTGTAAATTTGCGGGCAAGCCACAAAACCAATACCATTTGAATATTTTTTTTACTTAAATGTGGCACAATAAGGAGTCATAGGCTAAAAACATGACAAAACCTACCACGACAGTATACTCGGAGATTTCGCGCTTTGCAGGATCATCGAAGACTATATTTACAAGTGTGATGTCTTCTTCCTGTGATCGGGACGTTATACGTGGTTGATATTTTTAGCACTGCCATCTAGTGTATTATTTTGGTAAGGACAGTTCGCGTTAATTCCAATATTTCCAAATTTGTCGGATGGAAAACAAATGTTAAATATGAAATGTAAAACATATATAACGTCTCTAAAGAAAAAAAACAGAGTGAGAGATTTTTCCTCCATTGATAAAACGTTTGAAGTCAATATTTTAAGCAATGATTTAAAATTAAAATATGTTCCAATAACACATTGACTTTTAACGGTGCCATTTTGATCAATAGTTATATAGGGAGTGTGTGCTATGTAAACACCCTCATCAGTCCATTACTTTAAACTCCCCGAGCAAAACAAACAAAGATAACTGCATAATCCTGCAGGGGGCAATATGACACCATATATTTAAAGATGATTTAAGGTCAATTTTGATCATTTCATTAAATCAGTTTGGGGCAATTTACAGTGTCCTATCAGCCAGCCTACCATGCATGTCTTTGGAACATGGGAGGACACCGAAGTACCCGGAGAAATCCCACGCAGTCCCGAGAAGAACTTGCAAACTCCACAAAGGTGGACCAACCTGAATTAAAACCCAGAACCCCCACTGTGAGGCCGACGCGCTAACCACTCACTCACCCAACTGTCCATAAAAAACATCGGATTACTCATAAACCCTGTTCTCTTTATTTCCAAGCAGTATATTTTGATATATTATATAAATAATATAAAACGTAGGCCACCCGATGGTGCAGTAGTTATTCCACCTGACTTGGATGCAAGCAGTCTGGGTTTGATTCCCACTCGGTGGCAGTGTGAGAGGTTGTCTATCTCTCTTGTGTGCCCTACGACTGACTGGCGACCAGTCTGGGGTATAGTCTGCATTTTGCTTGAAGACACCTGAAGTAGGCTCTAGCTACCCCTGCAACCCTTTCGAGGATGGGCCGTATGTAAGATGAATGAATATATAAAATGTCGTTGTTCGAATACTGACTGGTCCCTGCGCTCAAGCTATTTTATTCTTTATTCTAGTCAAACATAATCAGGAATAATGGATGATCTTTATGAACATTTTTAAAATGTATTTTTCATCATTTAAAGAAAGGAATATTTTTTCTCTATAAAGCTTTTAAAACCACACTTTAACATAAATTTGTCAGGCCTCTGACCAGACTGGTGGCTGGGTGTGCCGGTCACCTAATCACAGGCCCAGCCCCTAAAGAGCGGAGTAACGCCAGGTGGAGGCCATCAGCAATCAAGCAGTATATAAGGCCACCAGGAACCAACGTTTTATCAGTTTACTGTAAAGTACCCTCTCGCATTGCCTATCGATAATTTGTAGCTCAACAACCTCTGTTTGTACTCAGGAATTCGACCACGCCAAGCCCACGGACCAAGGAACGGAAATAGGATCAACGAGACCAAGCTTACGGAGCAGATCACGGACCAAGACAACAGAAAGGACAACGGACCAAGTATACAGAACCAAGACAACGGAAAGGACAACGGATCAAGTCAACTGAACTAATACGACGCTACCGGCACAGAACCCGCCAGTGTTGCCGACCAAGAGACTGGCCCAATAAAGGTTCTCTGTAAAGTAACTACGTATAGCCCTCGACTGCTTTGGGGCCCGAGCCCAGATCATAAAAAAAAATTACTGTACATAATAAGCAGGAACAAAAACTACAAAATATAATAGCTAAAACAAGCAAGAAAAAAAACCCTAAATAGACACCACAGGGACTAACTTTGAATCACGGGCAGTTACGCGAGTACAACGGCAACGCAGGAGGGACTAACAAGACGAGGGAAAGCAAATGGAAAAACAATAACAGGCTATTCCTAACAATAAGGGTGACCCTGCTTTTATTTTTCAATTATCGTGGCCATGCCCGGTCTACATTAATCACGATATTCAAGGGATTACTGTACAAACAATCACTTGTAATAATATTGATAAGGTTCATCCAACTACAATCATTTGTGGGATAGTTGATAAATAAGAGGGAAACGATGATGATGCAACGGTGGAACGAGTAGTTTTAGTTTGTAAAGTTTATTCTGTTAGCGTTTTTGTTTTATATCTTACATTTGTTCATCAGCAATTTCTTTTTTTGCCTTCATTTCCTGAATTTGGATCTCACTCTGTTCCACAGCCGAAGCGATCATAACAAAAGGTTTTCTGGATTTTTTTTTTTTTTGGTGGCTGTGTTTAACCCCTGAAGTAATTTGAACACATTTCTGTGTTTTTTCCAAGTAACGGCCATAGAAACAGTATGTTCAGAGGCCAATGAGGTAACGTAACAGGTGTATTATTCCAGGAAGGAAATACACAAGAGTGGAATTCCTTTCTGACACTTAAACAAAAGGCTCCGTTACAGATTTATAAAGCTGCCATTTCATTCTTATAAGAATTCTGGAGCTAAATCCCCCGCTCTATATTTGGATTGGGACCGAAATGGAGATGATTTGGCACATCGCCCTCCAGGAATCTTGGCAGCACTCAGTCAGCAGAGACCGGGATGTGAAACAAAGTGAAGCTATGCTCAGGGGTCGGCAATAAATAATTGGTAGAAAATTATTTCACTGTATTGCTATAAATATATTTTGAATTGGGCTTTCAAGATGTAAATATATTTATATTTTTGCAAAAAAATGATCAATTATTGGTTGCCGAAGCGAAATGACTTACCAATTTTTTTTGGCAATTTTCCATAGCCTGAGAGGATTTCGCAAATGCATGTGCACAAAAAACATGGCTGCACGTATTGCTCACGCTTCTCCGTCTGGGAACGCAAGTTTGTTTCACTTATCGTATCATTCGATGCTCCTTCAGAAGGTTCCCCATAGTTTTCTACTTTTTCATTTACATTTACAAACGCCAACCCAAAAAACACAATTTAAAAAGAAATGGGGATGGGAACTTCTGGTTTGTAGTCCCAGGTGTCATCAAAATTACATTTTTGGGGTTTAAATCTATTTTTCCCATTAAAAATAATAACAATTTTCTCACGCTAAGCGCTGATATAATTTTCACAAAGATATTGAAATATTTTATGATTCATTCCTTACAGTGGTGCACCAAGGAATTTTGCACCCCTGAGCAAGTTCTAGACAGTGTGCCCCCTCACTGTCAGAACTCATTTATAAAGGAAGCCAAATTTGATTAATTCCCAAAACTTAGCAAGTTACACACCAATTTTCTCTTGTAATTTTGTAAAATGTTAATAACTAGATTTAGAACTATATTGCAATAATTTTCAATTATTGTTTTCCAGGGCAAAAATTTGAATACATTTATTTTATGTGGCCTAAATTAAAATATATTTACTTTGATAGACATATATATTTCTGACACAAAAATTAATATTTTTCAGGTCCTGCCTATGCTCCTTCGACACATTTATAGGACTACCATCACCACTAGTATCATCATCATGCATCCAACATAACCATCCGCGCCCCGTGCGTGAATCCCCCGTTGTCTGCCAATTCCAAAGGTTTATTTTCCTCTCAGCTGCTTTCTCACGCCACCATATTATCTCCCATGTGACAACTTGAAAGCACTCCCTTGAACATAAATAAAGAAAAACGAATGTTTGGTACAAATGACACACATCAAAGAGTGGCACTTGGGAAAACATGAGTGTCAAACAGTAGGGCGACAGAATTCTTCAGTTTTCATTCCCATATACAGTATAGTATAATCCAATATGCAACCAGTATAATTCAGCCTTTACAAAGTTAACAGAGCTCATGTAGAAGGGATATTCATTTAATCTAAGTTGTTAGTTGTGCCCTATTTATTTATGTTGTTGACTATTTATCATGTTGACTACTTATTTATCTATTATGTATTACTTATTTATTGACTATTTATTTATGTACATTGGTACCTTGAGATATGAGCTTAAGGCGTTCCGAGACTCGCATGTCAATTTACTCATATCTCAAATGAACGTTTCCCATAAAAATGAACTAAAAACAAATTAATTTGTTCCAACCCTCTGCAAAAAACACCAAAAACACGGATACTGTTGGATTGTAAAAACATTTTTGACTCACCATCTATTAACAGAGTAACAAATAACTGGTGGTTATGATGTTCAATCGTACTCAAATTATATTCAAATAAAATAAATTCAATCTAACCTTACTCTAAAGTTAATTCTAATTCTAGATCGGAATCTATCGAGGGTTGTTTGCTTTTTTCTTCCCCTCAAAATCTTCGTGAAATGATACAAATGTTACGATCGTGGGTGCAGACCCCAAAGCAGGCGAGGGGAAGAGCTTAGTTCTTTTCAAATCTTTATTAGGCTCATCCACGTAGCTGACGAGCACACGTGGGGATTGCGGTGGTGGGTAGTTGGCTGTTGCAGGAAGGTCGTTTTCCATGGCGTCGGTGTGGAGGGTACCGGGTAGGAAGCGTGCTCGTTGTCCATTGTCCGTTGTCTGTTGATCCGTGGTCTGTTGATCCTTGTTCGGTTGATCCTTGCTCCATTATCCTTGGTCCGTCGTCCTTGGTTGTGGGGCTAAGTGTGGTCGAAATCCTGAGAGCAAAAAGAGGTCGTTGATCAACAAAGCAAGCAAGGGGAAAACGCGAGAGGGTGCCTAACAATGAACTGATAAGACGATCCAGCAGCATGGTCAGGTTCCTGGTGGCCTTAAATACTGTTTCTTGGCTGATGGCTTGCACCTGGCATCACTCCACTCATTATGGGGTTGGGCCTGTGATAGGGTGACAGGCACAACCAGCCATCAGTCTGGTCTAAGGCCTGACAACAAATGTCCTCACAATAGGAGAACGCACGGCCGCTTGCCAACAAGTATTAGTATATAATCCTCTCGTATTATCAAGGAAGCTCCGCCATTCTGCACTGACTAACGGGGGGTGGAAACAGAAAAAAATGGCAACGCTCCGCCCAGTGCTCGTAGAGACATTACGCGAGGGAGTTGCGACAGGAACGAATACCCATGATGTTCTTATGAGCAGCCTCTCGCGTCCGCTGTATGCTCGTATCGCAAGATAAATATTTGCTTGAAATTTTACTCGTATCTTAAAATTGCTTGTATATCGGGGCATTCATATGTTTGTTGTTGATATTGTGCATCCAACTGATCGTGGTGAGGGTTTAGATCTCAGTTGATTTGTGTAATGACAATAAAAGCATTCAATTCAATTCATTTGACCGTCTCATGTTCTGTAGTTTGAAAAAAGTGATGAAAAGTAGGAAAGTGTGATTATGTTTAAAGAAAGGGAAGTAGAAATTATTGCAACATCAGTAAGAAATCAGTCATCATTCTATTACTTTAATTCATTTTATTTAACAAGGGTAAACATGTTTTGTTTTCTAAACCTGTATAAGTGTTGGTGCAAGACATTAGTACCTAATCCGAAAGATGATACGCCGACAGACGTTTTGCCGAATGGACGTTTCGCCGAATGGACGTTTTGCCGAAAAAAATAGTGTTTAATTTATTATTTTATTAAACAAAAAAAGATGTTTCTCATTGTGTTGTTTTTTGCGCCGAGGTCGAAAAACATACACACACGATGCAGGGGCGGGCCGTGAATCCCGTTCAGTCCCAGGATCCCAGGTCGGTCCTCCTGTGTGGAGTTTGCATGTTCTCTCCGGGCCTGCATGGGTTTCTTCTGGGTACTCCGGTTTCCTCCCATTCCAAAAACTTGCATGGTAGGCTAATTGGAGTGTGAGTGTGCGTGGTTGTCCGTCTCCCCATCACCTTACACCTTCTCACACTTCAGATCCAGCACTAATCTCCTTGTCTGGGGAAGGCTTGTCATAGACAGGCCTTTTGTTAACTCTTACTTGCAAAAACCAAGTTGTGTATTGGCAGAGAGAGGATAAAAGGAGACTTTGGGAGGGACGGGGTACTTTCTTTTGGACCTTACTTTTTTCTATGCCTGACCGGTAAAGGAGATTTTTGAACTCCTGGAAAGAGCCCATCCTGGTCTGTTTTACTTTGTGCCTTTTTGCTTACGTGTCATAATTTCTTTTCTTCACAATTTTAGTAAAAATATCAAGTATTAAGAGCCTTAAATTTTACACTTGCCTAGCATTTGGAATATCAAAAGTGTGACTGTGTACTGATGATGTACCATCTCTAATACCAGGCCAATAATACATACAGCGAATCAGGGATTTTCCTCTCAATTGAGTGGTATTGGCAAACAAAAGTATAAAAAAAACTGGTGTACAATCCCTTCTGGGACATTAAGACTTTTCACTCTGTCTCAAACAGCTGAGTCAGACGGGCAAAAATACATAAAGATTATGTGTATTTGTGTATACGTGTATTTGTGTATATGTGTATACGTGTATACGTGTATATGTGTATACGTGTATATGTGTATACGTGTATACGTGTATGCGTGTATACGTGTATATGTGTATATGTGTATATGTGTATGTGTGTGTATATGTGTATGTGTGTACGTGTATATGTGTATATGTGTATATGTATGTTTATTAGGCGGCTCGGCGGTGAGTGGGTAGGACGTCAGCTTCACAGTTCTGGGGTCCTGAGTTTGATTCCACGTCGGTCCTCCTGTGTGGAGTTTGCATCTTTTTCCCAGGCATTCGTGGGTTTTCTCTAGGTACTCCTCCCAAATTCCAAAGACATGCATGGACAAGCAGTTGAGTTGACTCAGTCATTCACTTGCTCGCTCATACGCTCACCCACTGTCATATTTTCTGCACTTTGCTATTTTGCCTAAGATCTGACGTGTTAAAATCAGCTGAGAAAAAAGCGATGAATATGACAACTCAAATGTATGCAAAAAGGGATATGACAACTCAAATGTACGCAAAAAGGGGATGAATATGACATCACAAATGTACACACCCAAAAAAGGAGTGTCGTAATCAAATCAATGGAGGGTGTGCTATGGGTGAGGGGCGTGTTTGCCAAGAGTCGCTGATGTCACCGAGGTAAAACACATGTCCAAGATTTGAGGCTCTCAAAGAAGTTATCTTTGGAAATGTTTCTATGCTCTTATGCAAAAAATTTCAGCGACATGCAAAATGTAAAAATATCTTGATTTATTTACAAATAATCAGATCCCTTCATCTGTATTTCCATCTTAAAGAATTCATCACAGCGATTAATTGATAAGGCACAGCTAGAACTTGTTGAGACAAGTCAAAATAATTTGAACAAACATAAAAAGCATCATATAAAAATAAGAAACGAGTGTACAGATTTGATAAAACACATTGAATATTAAGTACAGTGGAACCTACAAAGTGTACACGAGTGACACAACCTCAAGCTGTAATTGTGCTGAAATATCAAACTGAAACACCAGACTTCACATATTTTCATGGTATGTTTATCAGTATTAGCAAAGAGGATATCCAAGGCCATCAGAGTTGATTTTGGGCAAGATGCACGGTACTCTGTGGAGTAGTCATCACTCAGTAAATCAAGCAAGTGTTGGAAAACAACTATTTTTAAATCAAGTGACCATTTTGACTTTGCTGACCCTACTGTACTTGCATTTGGAATGAGGGAGAAAACCAGAGTAGCGAGAGGGAGAATCCACAAGCATCACACAGAAGCTGCAAAATGAAGATTAAATCCCAGAATGTCTGACCCGTAGAATATAATGAGCCGTAGAATATAATGAGCCAACCACCAAAGTGAAACAAGATATAACTTTTCTTGACTATTTTTTTCTATAAGGCGGTAGTTCTGGAGATTGTGCACATCATTGCAAAACTTTTTAAGATTTTTCACAGTTTGTTCACATATTAATCAAGGAGTAGAAAATCGCAGACATTGGCCGTTCACATAAAACTTGATAGTTTGCATTCATAAATATGACATAATCATGCAAAAATGTAGGAAATGTGAAAAGGTTCCCATACCGCATGTTGCTTTTGTGCTTGCAAGCTGATTTTGTTTTACATTTACTATCTTGACAGTTTTTTACAATGGAGTAAATAGTGGTTTAAAAAGAGAATTATTGAATATTCCACAATACAGTAATACCTCGACATACGAGTTCCCCGACATACGAGCAAATTCTGATACGATTAAAATTTCTATCAAATATTTATCTTTTTTTGCTATACGAGCATAGAGCGGACGCGAGAGGCTGTTCATAAGAACATCACGGGCACAAGATGTTGCAATACATTTATTTTTGAGTGTCTGTATCGTAATCCTAGTTCATTTTAATTTGTTAATGTTATGTTACCAGCGCGTTGCCGTGCACATAGTCTCTGTCTCTCCTCCGCGAAATGTCTCATTTTAAACTATTAAACCATTAGTTATTTGTTATTCTGTTAATAGACGGTAAATTTGAACAAAAAACATGTTTTTCCAATCCAATAACCTGTTTTTGCCGTTTTTGTCAGAGGGTTGGAACGAATTAATTTGTTTTCAGTTCATTTTTATTGGGAATGTTCATTTGAGAAACAAGTAAATCGACATACGAGCTCAATCCCGGAATGCATTAAGATCATATGTCGAGGTACCATTGTATGTCTAATACATTCATTGCACAGCAGAAAGGCACAGTAGTGACACATTCTTCTTGATTGTTCCCTGACAGTTGACAATGCAAATATGCGAGAAGATATAATCTGATGCCTTGTTATGTGGATCCGATGAAGATGATTAGCATGAAAAGATGGCACCTTTCAGATAACTTTAGGGCCATGAGAGAGCAGGTGAGTTATGTCTTTTCCCCCATGATATTACTCAATCATGGACATTGTCGCACATTGTGTATGTTTGTGTGTAGGTGTGCATAGATATTTTGCAGACATTTGTGTGGCATTCACAGTTGCATTTGTCCTGCAGGCATCAGCAGCGCAGTCTGTTAATTACAACTCTCCCAGGTCAGAATCGGAACAGCACATTGCAGTTTTGCAAGCCGAAACCACGGGATGGATGACTGCACAGTCTAGACGAGGCACAAACACTCTTGACCTTCCTGTTTTTCCTGGTCCCTTTCTCAATTCCGTTCCCTTGTCGCAACCTTGTCTCATTTCTAATACAAGTCCTTCATGATCTCCTGCAGCAGCGGGTGCAGCAACATGTCCACTTCAGTCTTCTTGAGCAGCTGGATGACGTGCACGTGGTCGGTGACGATCTGCCGCAGGTCGGTCATTTTCTGGAGCAGTTTGGCGAACAGTTGCAGGGAGTCCGGGTGGCTGACTTTGAGCTGCAGCTCCAGGGAATGCAGCACCGTCTCTTGGAGTTGCTCAATGGGCTTAACGTTCAAGAGGCCTGGACGGTCTGGGTAACAGCAAATGGAGACAGACATGCATGTTATGAAAGACCATGGGGAGAAAGAAAAAAAACAAATCCCCCCAGAAAAAAAATGTGATGTAGTGAAGCCGCAATAGCTGAAGCTGCTTTATACGAGGCATTACTGTCGGTTGTATCCTTCTCGAGGTTAGCTAAGATAAATTGCATCACCCAGCAACATTGGCAAAGACAAGCAGTGTTGAAAATTGATGGATTATTTTATTTTATAGCTATATCACAGATGAGCGACAAATATAGTGAATCAGTATAGTAGCCCATGTAGGTAACTAAGAGTTATTTTGCCTGATACATCACAGTTAACTGATTATTCTAAATAACCCATTTATCTCCATCTCCAACTCAGCATAATGTTAATCAGCGGCAATACACAAAATAATTTAGAGTACTATCCCTAAATTAAAGTCAAACAAACATTAATGAATATAGTGTTTGTTTGTGGTCTGTTAGAGCTCAATATTCTAAATTGTATTCCTTTAACAGCTTACACTTTGCAAAACCTTTATGAATATAAACAATCAAAAATGTCAATACAATTCTGCTTTTTAACTATTGGAATTCCACTCTTGCATTCCTTATCTTCAACATAGACGATTTTGAAAACTTAATTTGTACACTGTGTTCCAAATTTTTATAAAGATATATTTTTGGTTTTTCAATAAAACTAATTGATGGAATTGTGTCTCAGGACTCTTTGAATCACTGAATCAATACATTTTTCAGCACACCAAAATTTTTTTAGCAACCAAAGACAGTCATTTAAAGGGCCACCGTTGTTTTTGCAATACAAATCGACAGCTTGCTTCAATGCTACACTGAACACTTTGTCCATTAACAATTTTGGGATTAACTGTGATTTTTTTTCAATATATATAATTTAACAAACCCTTAAAAATGTCACAAAAACTCAAGCGTGATCGCCATACTATTAAGATATTTCTAGCTGTTTTAGAGCAAACGGGTTCATGCAGATAAAGGCACGGCGATGAAAAGTTTCTGACAGACAAAAACATTGGCATGCAGCTGCTAAAACGCCATTACAAAGCAGCAAATGGATATTTGAAGCTTTTGATGCCTCTGGAGCCCCATGACATCAAGATGTAGGATCCTCCAGAAGCTTGCATTTATGCATAAACCTTCTATTCAGCCAACCATAAACAATGCTCACAAGTAGAAATAGTTGGAGTGGGCCGAGAAATACATATACTAATTTTCAAATAGTCATGATCAGTGTTGAGTGCCGTGCAATGCTGGATGGTCTAGATAGAGTAGGGGATGGTTAGACGATGGCCACCCAGTCCCAACAAGGCTATGACATTAGCGGGAAGGTGGCGGAATGAAGTTTTGAGTCGAAATCAGGGAGATAACGCTTGTTGGTCCATTTAGGGTCCCCAGAAGGTGTGAAAATGACCTCTGAAATGTATGTGGAGTTTCTGACCGACCACTTTGTTCCATGGTAGAAAAGGAAGAACTGCACTTTCCATAACAAAATCATTTTCATGCTGCAAGGAATACCTCTGCAGCATTGGCTGCTATGGGTAGAAAAGGGAAGAAACCCATGGTGTGGCCCCCATCCTTCCTTGACCTTAACTGTATTGAGAACATTTGGAGCATCCTCAAGCAAAATATCTATGAGGGTGTGAGGTAGCTCTGGGGGATAGTCTGAGATCATGTAAATAAATTCTAGCAGAAACTCAGAAAAGTCACAAATAGACGCAGGAATTGTGGAGCTACTATCAAATAAGGGTTCTTATGTTAAATGTATCTCAAGATACCACTGTACAGTCATACCTCTACTTATGAATGCCTCTAGGTACAACATTTTCAGGTTACACATTTTTCTTTAGCAAACGAGTGACTCGAGATACGAAAAACATCCAAGTTACGAAATCCCCCAAAATGTAAATGCATTTCCGTATCTGTTGTTTTATTTTGAAAATATTATAGTGGATGAATTGATTCGCAATTTAGAACCTTGCTCTTTACTGGGTTCTCATTGTTATATTATGACAATAAAAGCATTCAATTCCATTCAATTAGCTGTCCCATTGTCATATAATGACAATAAAAGCATTAAATTCAATTCAATTGGCTGTCTCACAACAACCAAGATTCTTCCTTTCATACCTGTCCACCTCGACTAAATGCTCACCTTATTAATGATTGCAATTCCCCTTATTAAGCGATTAAAAACCGTACAAATGCAACGCGGCGCACATTTTCACACACAGAGACACATAGGGCACACGTAAAAGTCTAAAATGTAATAGAAGGGGACGTCTTTCGGCCCTGGTGGAATGGGCTCTTGCCGCCATCTGGTAGACAGGCATGGGTTTTACATCTCCCATTATAACGGTCATGGAGGGAACTATTTCATAAAAAAATTGGGACACTTTGACCAATTTTAAAGGGTTTAGTTGGTAGTTGTATGAGTACTGTGATACGAATTGTAGAATTTAAATATGTACTTACAACATTTTCAAGTTATGAAAAAAGTTCTGGAACCATTTAATTTTGTAAGTAGTGGTACGACTGTGTTTACAAAGGAAAAAAAAGATATATGTGCATGTATATGTATATAGATATATGTAAAAGGCAACCCGAGACCACTCACCTCCACTGAGGATAATAACAGCCAGGAAAAGCGCCATGTCGCTGTCGTCCAGCTCTAGTGTGTTGAACTTGACAGAGAACTCGAACTTGGGCTCCAACAAGTGGCAAAAGGGCTTCCGCAGACTTTTAAGGAACTCTCGCGTCATGAAGATCTGACCATATGAAATCAGTGTTCCGTCTTTGTTCATCAAGGGCGACATCATGATGATGAGGACTTCAATCACGCCATATTTGAGCAATGTTACCTGGAAAGCATGGGGGAGCAAGTTAGAGTCTTGCAATGGAGAAATTTGTGTAGCAAAGTGAATATGAGGAGATAATATTGCCTCGAGCAGTTCAGAATTCATTCAGCTTCTTTTGTCAGAAGATGATATGGATTTTCATTCATTCATGTTCTAAATCATTAATCCTCACAAGGGTCGCACGTGGTGCTGGAGCCTATCCCAGCTGACTTCGGACACCAGGTGGTGGACACCCTGAATCGGTGGCCAGCCAATTGCAGGGCACAAGGAGACGAAGAACCATTTTCGCTCACACTCATACCTGGGGCAATTTAGTTTTCAACCAGCCAACCATTTTTGGAATGTGGGAGGAAACCGGAGTACCCGGAGAAAACATGCCAACTCCACAAGGAAGCACCTATCTAGTATCGAGGACAGGACTACAGAACTGTGAGGCCGATGCGCTAAACACTCGTTCGCCGGGCCACCGACAATTGGTATTTCATGTTAATTCAATTGAAAATCAATTGTGATGGAGTCTAAACTTGGCAATGGCTAAAAAAGAGCTGTGCTCAATATATTCTGAAGGATAAAACATATTTAATGAACCCCAGTTTGGACCTTACCTGATCATTGAGATCCAGGTCAACAAATCCCGGGATGCTTTTGGCAAACTCGGTAACCTCCCTTACTGCTTCAGCTGAGCGGGACTGGCAACTGTGGAAAAAACGGAGCTCGACGGCATTTGTCGTTCCGTGGTCTGTGACGCTTGTCATTCCTACAAAACCAAAATCTGATGTCGGAAAAGCGCCTGTTAATGAGAACATATATTTTGAACATATGCTTGGAAAAAGATCATCAATAATTGAGTTAATTCCTCCAGAAAATAACAGGTATAGATTTTGTATTTCTGATGTTAGTTTTCTAGAAAAAAAAGCTGGCTTCAGCCAGCCAAGTTACCAGTTCTACTTTTTGCTACCATCAGTATGTGGTGGTATATGTATCTTATGAAGGTGTACTTATTGCAGTAAATCACTTTATCATAGGAGATGGAAGCTCCACAAAAAAGTAATTGTTGGTTTGTATGGCCAACTCACCTCCATTGGTGGCAGAATGAGCCGATGCCTGCTGATGGTGCTCCTGAATGGGCATCTGCCTGCAGTTAATGAACTGTTCACCTTCCATCAGAGACTTCATATCATGGATTACAAAAGGCTGTGTGACATAAGATGGAATCAAGAAGAATGAATAAATAAAGGACAAACAGGACAAAACTTTCAGATATGACTCAATAACACACTTTGGTCAGGAATTGCAAGAATGAGGATGGGAATTTAAAATCTTTAAACATCAACTGGGACTGGGGTCCATGTACTATAGTTTGAGAGTTTTAGTTATTTAATAAACACACACACAGAAACAAGTAGCACAGTTTGAGGCTGTGTTTTGATCACAATTTTGCTCGTCGAACAGTCAGGCTTTAAGACGATTGGCGAAGAGGTACAGAGGCATGTATGGAAATTGCTATTGAATTCCAGGTATGTGATGCACGAACAGAGAAGGTACTTTGGCTAAAATCACTTTTTCTGAAGGGAATTACACAGTCATCTTTAGAGCCAGCGCATGTTGATATGTTGCAAATGTTTTATAAATTCCTGCATTTTTTTAATATCGGACAGTGGTGGTGGAGCGAGTGGTTAGCGCGTCGGCCTCACAGGTCTGGGGTCTTGGGTTCATATCCAGGTCATGTCCATCTGTGTGAAGTTTGCATGTTCTCCCCGGGCCTGCGTGGGTATCCTCCAGTTATTCCGGTTTCCTCCCGCATTCCAAAAACATACATGGTTGGTGGATTGGACACTCTAAATTGCCCCTAGGTATGGGTGAGTGTGCATGGTTATCCGTCTCCTTGTGCCCTGCAATTGGCTGGCCACCGATTCAGGGTGTTCCGCGCCTCTGGCCCGGAGTCAGCTGGGATAGGCTCCAGCACCCCTGCACCCTTAATGAGGATAAAGCGATTCAGAAAATGAGAGAGAATGAGACAGTGGTGGTACATTTTTGGTTTTCTGTCCAATACTTTCAGTGCTTTTTCATAAACGGTTTCAATTGTTTTTTATGTTGTTTTGCAGGCCGATGATCAACTTGTTAGGCAGTAAGTTGTGTGATTTATACATACAGACAGCCTTAGATATGTTTAAATGGAGTTTGGATTTTTCAAGTCAGTTGTAATTTTTTTCCATCTGTCAATTCCCTTGCAGCATGTTTTGTGACTATTATTCCGTGAAGTAGATTTTGTATTTTGTATACGGAAGCATTGTGATCTTACAGATATGTATGTCAATTCAATTTAGTGTGCTTAGTGAGAAATTAAAAATAGACAGTTTAGTCAGCAGTATCTTGAGGTTGATGGTGTAAAATTTATATTCGAGATCAATGAAGACTGTACCAATGATATCGCCTTTATCTAGTTTTGATTTTATGTTTCCTAGAAAGAAGCAAACTGTCATGTCAGTAGAATCATGTTTTCCAAAGTCAAATTAAAGCCTCTTCAGGGTGTATGGACTGATGTGATCCACAATTTGTGCCGCAATTATCTTTTCCAAGACTTTTGAGACAGCTATACCATAAATGTCATCATATATCAGGCTGTTCTCACTGCCCTTATCAAAAAAGGCTAAAGAACAGGAATGGGTACATAGACAATATAAAAAAAATATTAATAATATCAATACTGGCATGAGACATCGTGGTGTAGTGTTTCACTCGCCTAACTTTGGTGCGGGTAGGCGTGGTCACAATTCCCACTGATGGCAGTATGATTGGGGATACGGTCGTTTGTATATCTGAGTGCCCTACGACTGACTGGCGATCAGTCTAGGGTGTAAGTTGGCCTATCGCCCGAAGACAGCTGGGTTAGGCTCCAGCAACCCCCACAACCCTTTCGAGGATGGGCGGTATGGAAGATGAATGAATGAATAAATATCTATACTGGCGGTATTTTTTTGTCAGCTCTTGCTCGTTTTGTGTCTTTGCTGCTTTTCTATCTTTTTTAATTGCATTTTAATATTTCTTAATGCTTTTCTATACACTTTGCTTTCTACTTTGTGCTTTTTGCTCTGTTGTTTTGCGACCCTGGCGATTCGACTCCACCCGTCGCGTGGCTTGGTTTCTTTGTGGATTAGTACATGGAATATTTTCTTTATCTATTGTATGTATTGCTGTCTGTTTTGATTCCTACATTTAAAAAAAAAAATGTTAATCCGATCATTCATTGATTTATTCATTTTCTGAACCGCTCACCCTGAATCGGGGCCCAGCAAAGCACAGGCCACAAGCAGACAGACAAACATTTCCACACACTCATACCAAGGGGCAATTTATAGTGTTCAAACAGCCTACCCTTATTTTGTCAGGGATGTGGGAGAAAACCGGAGTACCCACGCAAGCCCAGGGAGAACATGCAAACACCACACAGTGAGGCTGATGCACTTACCACTCATCCACCGGACTTAATCCGATCAATGTTTACTTGTTATGTTGTATATCGTGTTGCTAAACTATAGGTGTCCGTACAGTCTTGGTCGTTCCTTGTGCGATTGAGGTAGAACCCTGGCGATTTTAGGGGGGCACAGCAAGACTCTCTAGGAACAAACTGATAATTTGGAACCATTCAGCGGCTATCACTGGGGTGAACAGTCATAACAAGCTGACTGAAGAGCCTTGAATCCTTCAGACTCAAAAGAGACAAGCTACAGATAATGCTGTTGGTGCTTTTCAACCTCTGCTAGAAATCCCTCAACTTACTGTTAAAGTGACTAAACATGAACAGTAGACAAATACATGAGTATTAGTATCGGTTTAGTACAATTCCATTATTTGAGTATTAAAATGGGGGTGGCCTGGCGGCCAATCGCAGGGCACAAGGAGACAGACAGCCATGCACTCCCACACCCATACCTAGTGTCCAATAAGCCTACCATGCATGTTTTTGGAAACCGGAGTACTCGGAGGAAACCCACACAGGCCTGAGGAGAACATGCAAAATCCACACTGGTGGACATGACCTGGAACAAGAGTAGGTCCATTGTATATATAACCTATAAACTACCTAATCTCTTGCTCCATATACTATGATTCCAACGTGTGAGGATGTTTTTAAAGTTTGCAATCAACAATTAGAAGTGAAAATATATTTTTGGATGTTTTCTAGTTACTGTTAAATTCAAGTTGCAAACAATTAATACTGAAAATGTTACTGTCAAATTCAAGTTGCAAACAATTAAACACTGAAAATGCTGCTTACCGCATTGTCTCCAGTCTTGCCGGAAAGGATGGCCCTGGCCTTGGCCTTGGTGAGGGGGAAGTACTTGAGATAGGCCTCATACAAATGTTTGGCAAGGGCCCTCAGATCGGCAGCCTCCGGGTGAATGTGTTCCATGTCCGACGAAAACTCCGCCAGTAGTTTCTCCTTTTCAGCCTGGGGCATTCTTCCAAAACGAATAGCTGCAAATGACACATGCCAAAAAAATCAAGATCATATTAGAAGCAAATCACAACAATATAAATAATTATGTGGATTTGGAGTCTGACTTTCCAATACATTTACAAAAAGGGAACTCCTTGCAAAATGGAAGAAAAATTACGAAACAAAGGTTGTCATTTGTATTTTGATGATGTCTGTTCCAATATGTACACCATTTTTCAACAGGCAACAGAGATATACCTGGACAACTCTTTATAACTGTCATTTAATGAATGGTGGCAAACATCTCAGCAGCAAGCATTCATCTTCTGTACCACGTATTTTCATCAGGGTTGCCAGGCCCTATTCCAGCTGACTTCGGGGGTAAAGGCAGACTATACTCTAGACTAGTCGCCAGTCAGCCCTAAGGCAAACAGAGAGTCATAGGAACAACCGCACTCACAATTATACAGCCACCAGCGGGAATCGATCGCGCACCTGTACACACCAAAGTCAGGCGAAAGAACCTCGACAACATTAGATGGATGGCAGCAAACATAAATGACTTGTTATGAAACATCTCAGTGTGTGTCTTTTGCTATGTATGTGTATCTTTCACAATTCCTGTTACAATTAGTCATACCTCTACTTATGAATGCCTCCAGGTACGAAAGTTTCAGGTTACGAAATTTATTATATACGGAAACGAGTAATACGAAATACAAAAAGGTCCAAGTTACGAAATCCCCGAAAAAGTAAAGACATTTCTTTATCCGTTATTTTATTTTGAATTCCCCTTATTGAGCGTTTGAAAACTACGAATGCAACGTGGCACATATTTTCAAACACAACCACAAAAACATGCAAACTCCACACAGGAATGGCCACTGATTCAGGGTGTCCCCCACCCCGCCTCTGGCCCGAAGTCAGCTGGGATAGGCTCTAGCACCCCCCCTGCGACCATACTGATGATAAAGCGGTTTGGAAAATTAATGATGAATAATTCATTCATTTTCTGAACTTTTTACCCTCTCAAGGGTTGTGGGAGGTGCTTGAGCCTATCCCAGCTAAATACGGGCACCAGGCGGGGCGACATCGTGAATCAGTGGCCAACCAGTCTCAGGGAATAAGAAGATGGGCAACCAATGTGGAATTAATCAATATTTTTCAATGATCCCAAAAACTTTAGCAGAGTTTTAGATAACATGCATGTTCTGTTTATTTTTGTTTTACCAGGTGTTGTCTTACCATTATGTGACATGCCGACGTTCAGGCACTTCTGAAAACGACAGTACTGGCATTTGTTGCGTGATTTCTTGTGAATGCGACAATGGAGATCACAATGATCATAGACCAGCTTTAATCTGATGGTGCGTCTGAAGAAACCCTATGAGAAAGAAACAAATATTATTATCATCTAAAAAGTCCCAAACCTGGTGGAAAGACAGTTTTTTTTAATTGAGGGAAATGCTTACATGTGCAAATTGACTTAAAGCTTTTTGTGACTATTAAATATTTGTTTTTTTTGGTTCCTAGTTTTTGGCATGAGAGACTGTCCATCTGCTTTAGCAGTTACTGGTGAGTTCAAATGGGTAACGCAGCTAAATTGTACAATACGTATGCGTTAGTTCACGCCACTGTGTCCATTACTTTCTGGTCGATTACATTATATTTCTAAGCATGGCCTTCATACTTCCAGGTAGAAGCTTTATTTAGGTTTTGTTTATAAAATGATCCGTTATTTAAAGAATAAGGAAGTTAAATCGAGTCAAGACTCAGTTTATAAAAGAATGTTTTCTCTTTTTAAACAATTCAATGCTTGCCTCCTTGGCTGACCTATGTATCTCGCGATTGCCTCCACAATCCCCCGAGACTTGAGAACAATGACACTTCCTAACAACGCTGAAAAAAGTTATTGACCGCTACAATTCATTTTATATTAAAAGCATGATAATACAAAGAAAATGTGCATTAGACCATTGGATTTCACTCGGCACTGAGTTCGTAGGGAGGGCAACTGAGATGCGTCTCATTCTTTACAAAGGGTGCTGAATTGAAGTCTATTTGCAGCAATCCTCTTTTTGTTACCAAGACTATCACAACTCGTTTATGTTAGACAAGGATGTTGGCACCACGTATAAGAAGATCCCGATGAGCCTGATGATTGTTGAAAGAGTCAGATATGCGTGTCCAAAAAAGTGTGAGTATTGCACTGGGCACATTGCGATTTCGCAATACAAACTGAACATTGTTCAGATCGGAATAAAATCAACTGACTGGATCAAAAGTTACTCTCTTCTGATTGACGTAATGAGAACCCCTAATTATGGGAAAATTTATGACAAATTCAGCAAGTCTTTTAGGTCAAAATTTAATAGCGATTGGTGATCAAACGGTAGTGACTTATGTTTGTTACTTTCTGCTTAAATATATGACATTTTTAAATGATACTATGCACTTGATAGTTTTGTTACTTCTATAATTGAAAATTATTGGCGTCACTGGCACTGACACATTCACTGCCAACCCTTCCAGTTCAAATATATTGGACGTCTATTACTGGCAATGAGCAAATTAGGTGAAACTTCATATAGTAATTTTGTCTGTCTTACCTTACATCCTTCACAGGCATGGACCCCATAATGAAACCCAGACGCCTTATCTCCACAAACACGACACTCTATGTTGAGCGCGGTTGTTGACGCATCGTCCTGAAGTTTGGAGAACACTGGATTGTCAGTGTGTTGCGGCGGTGACTCTGGCTCCAACTTTATAGAATCTGACGGTAACAAGCATGGATGTCAAAAGAACAGGTGATTAAAAGACCCGAATCTTTTCAACATCTTTGTAAAGAGAGAATCCAATCATTTGCAAATCCATTTCAAAGCCCACTGTACGTTTGATGAAATAACTTACAACTACATGATATTATAGCGCTATAAGAATGGAATAACTGTTGTTCATTTTTGCACCGCCTAATACAGTGATACTCCTACTTAGGAAATTAATTGGTTCCAGAAGTGGTTTCGTAACTGGGATTATTTTTTGTAAATAGAAGCATTCATTTAATTTGGATATTTTTCCAATCTTTATTTTAATACGGCCCCCATATATACAAATATATGTATGCATGCAAAACAGAGAAAAAAGATGAGAAAATTATTCATTAAACCATTGAAATGAAGAAAAAATGCAGACACCTTTTCCAATGCGAATGGCAGTTCAGTAAACAGATGTACACGCACATAAACACAAGACTCATGAACTTAAAGTTATGTCGTAGACGGTGGCCGCTACCCTGCACAAGCTAGCCCTCCTACAGCACCAACCCCGGTTCCAGCATCATCGAGATGCACGTGGCTTCGAGCTAGCGAATGGGAGGTCAAAGAGGTATGGAAGATTGTGATTGGGAAAGCAACTCTACCATGACAAAAATATAAAAATAAAATAAAATAATAAAATTAAAAAAAACGATACCGGTGTGATTGAATTTTTTCTCTGTCAACTTTTTTTTTTAAATTTCATTTGATGTTTCGTAACTTGGACATTTTTTTCTTTTCTTGCAACAAAATGTTTTTCATCAAAGCTTTTCGTAACCTCAATATTTCATATGCAGAAGCATTTGTAAGAAGAGGTGCGAGTGTTTTTTAAATTTGCATAATATTAAAAACTGAATTTAGAAATATTGCAATAATTTTCAATTATCGTTTTCTACGGTGGAAATTTTAATATATTTATTTTCTGCGGCTTAAATTAAAATATATTTATTTGCGAGACAAATATATTGCTGACAAAAATATTTGTATTTTATAGGCCCGGGTTTAAATCAACAGTTTCACAACAATATACTCCAATATTGATTTGTTTGTATTATACAGTATTGGTAAATTTTACAATGGCTCTTGTGATCCGATTAATGGACCTTTCATTGATTTAATACAATATCACGTGTTGATGAAAAATACTAAGCAATTTTGATGTGTTTGACAATTTGGTTGCTGAATCATTTCAGACAGTGAGGAAAACTATTAATTTTAACAAAATGGGAAATAAAATTGATAATTTTGACTCAGTTTTGCCGAACCGATCAATATATCTGTCTAGATCTGTTCATTGTTACCTAGAACAACAGCCCAAGCTCAACTCTTCAGATTCATGATGTATTTCTTCGAAATAAAGTAGTCTCATGCCACCAATTATTGTACAAAATTACAATTTAGAATGGGCCTCGGAGGCATAGTGGTGCATCTAAGTTTGGCAATGAAGAGTTTGAGATAAGTTCTAGCAATAAATAAATAAATAAATAAAATAAATAAATAAATAAAATAAATAAATAAATAAAATAAATAAATAAATAGATATAACAAAATAATAACATTTTCTTTTATTTTCTGAACTGCTTATATTTTTGATACACACATTCTCTTCTCGTTTTAAGCTGGTGAGCCCACAGAATTAACTTGGCCCCCTGTGTCAAAATGAAATTTACCAGTGAATGATTGACAGCAGCAGGCTAGTAAAGCAGCTTACCTTGCTTACTATGTTTTGTTTCGTGGCCAGCCAATCGCAGTGCACAAGGTCACATTCAACCATTCTCGCTATTCATACTTTCAAGACAATATCGAGGTTCCAACCAGCCTTCCATACATGTTTTTGAGAAAAACAGAGTACTCTGAGAAAACTCCTGCAAGCTCGTGGAGAACATGCAAATTCCACACAGTTAACCACCGCCAAGCTGCTCTTAAATAATAACAGTTTAAAAATGAATAAAAAAAACCCAAACAAACAGGGGAAAGCAATACAATACAATTCTTTATCATGAGTTGGAACACAATCCTAATGACTATTATCATCATTATCAACTTCAAGTGTATTTCTACATTAACTCTATATACAATAAATAATGCCGTTTTGCTTTGTATTTTTTAAAACTTTAGATAATGAATTTAACGTTTTATAGATCAAATAATGCCAGGTATTTAACATTCTGAAAAATACGGTCTAACTCTTGGCTTGGTGCACAATCTGTTGCTCATCTCCTCTCATTTTCTCAACCGCTTTATCCTCACTAGGGTTGCGGGGGTTGCTGGGACCTATCCCACCTGACTTGGGCCAGAGGCAGGGGACACCCTGAATCAATGGCCAGCCGATCGCGGGGCATGATGAGATGGACAATCATTCACGCTCATGACTATGGGTTATTTAGCGTGTCCAATCAGCCTACCATGCATGCCTTTGGAATGTGGAAGGAAACCAGAGGACCCGGAGAAACATGTAAACTCCACACAGGTGGACCAACTTGGATTTGAACCCAGATCTCCCAATGTAAGGCCGATGCGCTAACCACTCAGTCGCCGGGCCACCCACAATCTGTTACATTTTGATTAAAAATTATATCTTTAAACATTTAAACTTGCCCTTGTGACCTTTTCATTGGGACGCAATTTAAATCTTTGATTACAAACTACGTTTCTACAACATGAGTCTTTATGAATAAGGAAGACTTAACTTACTCTGTATGTCTGCATGAGTCCTGTAGTGGTGCATACTGGTGTAGTCTAGGTTGGTGAGATTGTCTTCCCCCTGCGACTGATCATAGGCCACACCGACAGAGGACATGAGCGAGGGCGATAGGGAGGACGACGAAATGGAGGCGTAGTCCAACGTAGTCAGGTGTTTCATGTCCAGCGAGTGGGAGCTGTCGTCCAGCTCGGGTAGATCGGCAGCACTCAGACTGAAGCCCACAGGCCAGGCTAGGAGTTGTTGCGTGTCCACCATGTCTGTTATGGAGAGAGAGAGAAACTGGATCATTGACGTGTAAGCTGATACAACATTTCCGTATTTACTGCATGTGTCCTTGTTTCAAAGAAAAACAGCTAAAAGAATGTAAAACAAGGAAGAAAGAATGACTGGGTTGGGGGGTGGGGGGGGGGGTTGGTGCAGATGGACAACGGGTGATGAGATAAGAAAATAAGGAGGAACAGTCTCGGAGATACAGACACTTGTGTGTTTTATTTGAGAGTTGACAAGAATGTGCAGTTGTACAATTACAATGTAATTACAAGATCAACCTCCCTACATCGTCAGGTTTGCCCCTACCTTCAGCCTATTATCTAGTCAACAGCAAGACTGCATTGGAACAGAACGAACTTTGCATTTAATGGGGCTGTCTTATCCCTGATGATATTTGGGTGGCTCAAGCATTCATACATACAAATAATGCACTCTTGTGTGCTTGACTCTGACCCATGAAATAAGTCACTCATTGTGTGTATTTTCCTGTCACTGTGATGACCTGGCTGAAAAGTACTTTCAATTTGACAGTTCTGGCCTTAGGAGGTTAAACTAACATTTTCTTCCATTCATTCATCCTCAGCACCGCATTCCCCATCACTTTGCCTATCGCAGCTGATTTTGGGCGAAATGCAGATGATACTCTGGATTGGTCGCAGGGTAATTCCATTCAGCATTTTTTTATTAATAGTTATATATTCAGTGGTGATGTGATGTTTACAGAAAAGTGTATCCATTTTGAGAAAAAAATCCTCCATAATATTAGTTTAATCACTATTAATATGAAGATTATTTCATAAAAATACATCTTTTCATTTCAATGAAGTTTGAAAAAAAATATGAACGGAGTTTCTCTAAATGAAGTTTTTCAAGTTCATGAGGAACAAAACATTTGATAGTACATAGTGTCCGAGTGTTTTAAGCAACTATGAATAACTCTGGAAACAGGTTATAAATAATCCATAAAGGCTTACTACAGTCTGAAAATAAACTTCCGATAAACATGCTTGCTACTAATGGACTCATAGATGCCAAAAACAATGAATGGGTTGAATTATGCAACAAGCCAAATAAGAAGATGTAGGTAGTAGTGTTATAAAAATGGATCATGGGGGGGAAAAAACATCCTCCTTTGGCACTTACCTTATTGTTTGCTGTTTAACTGCTATGGGCTGTAGAAATAAGTTTGGGACTACTTAGAGAAGAATTCACAACACTGTGCCATTGTTGTCGCTTAGTTTTTGAGTGCAACATTCAGCTTAAGATGCCGGGGAAACTATTTCTGAAAGTAAATGCTGGATTTTTGTCTTTTTGTAGGCTGTCAGCAAGATACAAACTGAAAATAGACACACCTAAAGTTTGCAAACCCTTCAAGGTAAGGGAAAAAAAACAACTTGGGTGAGTAAGAAGAATTCTACCAATCCCATTGTAGCTTTGGTATCTAATAAATCACGTTGCAAGCAAAACACCAACATTTTTTGTATGTGTGGCAGGATGGCAAATGGAAATAATGAAACACGCATACATCTGCAGCTGCGTGAATAAACACGCTGTCAAGACACTATAAAAGATGAAAATTGATTAGCGTGGTTTCATCATTCATGTGTGCGTTTTTCGGCGCACATGCGTGACACTGGCGCTTGTGGATATTGCGCCACATCTTGTCCTGCCTCACGTCGGAACGATTGCACCCGGCAATGAGTAAGAAGACCTTATTTCAGTCATTACATCACATTTCAAAAGGCCAACAGTCGGGTATACTGCCAGTTTAAAAAAAAGTCCCAATGTTTGCAATTTACTTTTGATAATGTTTTAAGTGATAAAATCATGTGTGCTACGCCCTATATATGCATCTAAATGAGGGGTGGGCAAGCCGGTCCTCGAGGGACGCTGTGGGTGGCACTTTACCCAATGAGATTTCTGGAGAAAACAAGAAGCACCTGAATGCAATCCACTGATTGATGAAAAGGTGGCCTCCTAATGGGTTGGAATGAAAACCTGGACCCAATGTGGTTAACCATAGTTTGCCCACCCCTGATCTAAATCCATGCCAAATTTCCTCTTTGTGAAGAAGCCAACCGATACCACTAATGTTTCTAAGAAAAAAAAACATCAACTCTCCTCGGTCAATCAGCGAAGGGGATTGATAAAAAAATGTGTCCATAAGTAGGCCATACATTAAGAAATTGAGCAAACACCTTTCACGCAAATAGATCATCCAGTCATGGAGAATGGACAATGTAAAGAAATGGGCAAGTCAAAACTAAGGACAAACGGAGATATGCATGAAAGAAAGAAAAGATGACAAACCGGTTTTGCAGCATTCAATGTTGCCTTTAGCTCGCCCACACTGTAAATCATTGCACTACTTTTCCATCAAAAGTCGAATAGTGACATGCTGTATTTCATGTGTGTGGTGTAATACCGTAATTTATACAGAGAAATGTTTTACAGTGTACAGAAAAGTTGTAAAACTGAGAAAAAATTTCATATATTTTCATATCAAATAATCTGAATCGATATCAAGCTTCTGGATAGCTTGCTGATGAGTTCTTCATTTGATTCAGGTGTGGTAGAGGAGGGAGATATGGAAAACAGACTGGATAGGGGCTCTCGAGGCCACCCATGTGTTCAACTTTTGTCAATGATTAGATACTGGAATACATTCTCGTGTTTCTTTGATTCCTGTTGATGAAACTCTAATTATAATAATAATGATTTTATGATACTGTGCATATTGATGACAGTTTTTAAATTATAAGTGTCTAAGTAGGGGATGTTTTAGCTTTTGAGATTTTATTTTTTGTAAATTGAAATTTCTTTCATATCCAGGCAAAAAAAAATAATCAGTAAACAAACACCTGATTTTAAACTGTAAAGTTTGAGGTTTGGGATTTTTAAGCAACAATATAAACAATTCTTGGTTTCTTCTTGTCAGAAATATTTTGTAGCATTATTGTAATTAACATTTGAACTGTCATGAATAGAAAGCCAGTATATAGTAAAAATTGGAAAAGAAAATATCTACTACCTACTGCATGTGGGGGGGAAAACATTACGCTATTAAGTGAGGATATACGTGTGACAACACTGTTGAAGGAAACATTTGCATAACCAAGAGCTCATTAATTTATTTTCAGTTTCGCTTATCTTCATAAGGGTTGCAGGAGCCATTGGAGCCTATCCCAGCCAACTATGGCCAACAGTTGGGTGACACCCTTATTTGGTTGTCACGATAATGCAAGGCACAAGGAGACAAACCATCATTTAAGATCATACTACTACCTAAGGACGATTGGTGTTTGGGTTTGATTTATTTAAGGACAATACATATTTATGGGTTTTCTCTGGGTTTCTCCGGTTTCATCGCTCATCCCAAAAACATGCATGGTATGCCGGTTGGACACCATAAAAAGCCCAAAGTTATGAGTGCGTACATGAATGGTCGTCTGACTCCATGTGCCCTCCGATTGGCTGGCCACTGATTCAAGGTGTCCCCCCCCCCCCCCCCCTGCCTGGTGCCCATAATTAGCTTGGATAGGCTCCTGCAGCCCCCATGACCCCTGAGAGGATAAGCAGTTTAGAAAATGACTGAATGAATAATTGTTTTCACTATCCAAAATCTTGTCTTTTTGCCGATAAATCCCCATGGGGTAGTTTGTGATTTGTGGGTTACGGTATGGTGAACTTAATTTGAAACAAATAAGTGTTTAAATAAGCACACACACACATACGTACAAACAATCGAGAAGTAGGGGAAAATATTTTGGCATAGCTTTGATCTGTATGAATGTGTTAGTGAGGAGAAAGTGTAGCAATAAATTCTAAAAAAAAGCAATTCACTGTCATCGTGTGGTTTGCAGTAATAGTGACTTAAGCACTTCTGCATTTACTGTCTGCGTCATTCTATGCTTTCAAACGACTCAGCATTTTTCATTAATTAATTCACTTATCCACACAAGGGTCGCTGGAGTCTATCCTATCTGAATTTGGACACCAGGCACGGTGGCCATCCAATCACAGGTCCCAAAGAGATGGACAACTATTCACAATCACACTCATACCCAGTGGCAAATTAGAGTGTCCAACCAGCCTACCATACATTTTTTGGGATGTGTGAGGAAACTGGACTACCCAGAGAAAACCCATGCAGGCCCGGGGAGAAAATGAAAACGTCACAAAGTGGACTTAAGATCAAACTCTCGACTCTAGAACTGTTAAGCGATGTATTAACCACTCTTTCACCGGGCCGCCCTTCAAATTTTGCTAATTTTTTTTCACGGTCAGTACAACAGGACATAATCGTCCAATGTTCAAACATGTTTAGGTGCATTTGTGACTACATTCCAATATTAGTGTGTGTAGAGCAATATGGAAACTGTTTATCAAAAGATTGGGGTTCCACTTGTCTTTAGGAATTTATATACAAAACAGCATTCAAGGCAGGTTTTGTTCTACCTGTCTGTGTTGGGTCCATCCACCCTTACGGTAAAAAAAAAATCATCAATTATAATGGCAATTTTTCTCAATCAATTTGATAATTATTAGTTTTGGATTAGTCAATTTATCATGGCATCACTAATTAGCAAATATAAAGCCCGTCTGAAGGAAATTATAAAAGATGAATTAGCACCTCTACTCTAAATTGTTAAAATGCTTGTAAGTTTGAAAGGTTATCATTGTCTAGAGTCTAGACTGTACTTATGAATGTCTCTGCATACAAAATATTCAGGTTACGAAAGGCCTTGATGGGAAATTTTGCCTCTGGATACTAAAGAAATTTCAAGTTACATAAAATAAAATCTCAAAAGCTAAAACATCCCTAGAATCTTGTATTTTATTTTGAAATTGTTGTGGATTGGATGTGCTTTCGTGCTGCCGATCTCCCAAAACGCTGCTGGTGGCCTATTGGCAAGGAGGGAACTGCATCTTCATGATGTTCTCACCCTCAAGGCACACCATCATCTGAGACACTTATAATGTAAAACTCTGTCACCAATATTAACAGTATCATAAAATCATTATTATTATTATAAAAATTTAATCAACAGGAATTAAAAAAAACACGAGAAAGTATTCCAGTATCTAATCATTGACATAAGTTGAATTCCCCAAACTCAGGGGTGGCTGGAGAGCCCCTATCCAGTCTGATTTCCATATCACCCTCCTCTACCACACCTGAATCACATGGAAAACAGACCGGATAGGGGCTCTAGATGAGTCCTTATTAATTATAATGTATTTTATTATTATTTGATTATACTTTTTGTGTTTTACAAATATTTTATACAAAATTAGTATATTTATACTGTCTACTAAAGGGTAGTATTGGGGACCTTGGAATGGATTATGTCTTTTACATGAAAAATTCAAGATACGAAATCACAATTTCATTTCGAAAGTAGAGGCACCATTGTCTGTTAACCAGCAAACAGCCACATCCTGCACCATGGTCAACACAGGGGCTTGTGTGGGTTTTCTCCACGTTCTCTGGTTTCCTCCCACATTCCAAATATATGGTATGCTCGTTGGACACCCTAAATTTCCCCTGAAGATAAGCGGTTTGGAAAATGAATGAATAGATATTTTTTTACAGGGAGTACACAAAAGGTACAGGGAGATGAGTCATAAGTCAACGGTTGGGGTGGAAAAGGCCAAAGGGGAAGCATATAGAGTAGAGGAACATGTGGTGGACCAGGAATTGTCAAAGATGATCAAAGCTGAAGTTAGACAGGCAGTTGGCCCAGATGACATACCTGTCGAGGTATGGAAATCTCAAGCAGAAATAATAGTCGAGTTTTTAACGGAATTGTTTAAAACACTCCTAGAAGGGAACAAGATGCTAGAGCAGGGGTCACCAACTGCGCTCCTTGATGGCACATATCATACTTGTTATCAGGATTCTGGACAGTCTGTTGATGAGTTGATCATGTGATTTTTGTAGGAGGGAGGCATAGAAAACAGACTGCATAGGTGCCCTCGAGGCCTGGAGTTGGTAACCCCTGTGCTATAAGAATGGAGTAGAAGCATACTAATGCTATCTTCAGGAACAAAGGAGCCTCAATTTTTACGGTTTTAATAGGGAGTACAAATGTGTTATTTTGAAGGGAAAAGCTTGAGATAATCCACACACGTGGTATTTCTGAGATACTGTAAATCAAAAGGACTGTCTGCTGGATTTCATATTCTTTGAGGATGTGGCCTGCACATAAATAAATTAAAAAAGTCATGTGAGCAGTAAAAACAGGAAGTATGTGCGTAGTGGTCTAGTTTGTCATCCCTAGGTAAGATGGCAGCGCCCTGAGCGAGCAATAGGAGGCACAAGTAAGTGAGTTTTTTTTTTCACATTTTATGCAAGATAAGTTTTCTTCCCTTGAATTTTAATTCATAGATGTCAAAATACATTTCCTTTAACGTTTTATCTGTTTATCATTTCTCAATTTTTAAATAAATGACCGTATCGGCCACATAGCGTTATGGCGTTTTGTCTTTGTTACCTTGCAGTTTCGTGCCTGTCAAGTCTCATTTGTGCGCATATAAGGTGCACCCTCGATTCAATTAACTTTTTTTGGAACAAATACACCCTATATGCGAGAAATACGGTTGAAAAGAGAGGAGTGAAGGTCAGCAAAAGTAAAACAGAATGCATGTGTGTAAATGAGAAGATCCCAGGAGAACATTGAAGATATAGGGACCAGATGAAACGAAGGTACAGGACTTCAAGTACTTAGGGTCAACAATGCAGTCTGGTGGAGAATTTGGAAAGGAAGTGAAGTCACGTGCAGGGAGGCTGGAACAGATAAAAAGGTCTCCAGGATTCACAGGACAGAATTAAATGGAAAATATTGATTCGCTGTGGTGACCCCTTACGGGACAAGCAGAAAATGTAGTAATAGTAATAGTAGTAGAAGATAGTTTTAAGGATTTGACGGCTCGGTGGAGCAAGTGGTTAGCGCGTCGGCCTTTACTGCTCTGGGGTCCTGGGTTCAAACCCAGGTCACAACCACCTGTGTGGAGTTTGCATGTTCTCCCCGGGCCTGATTGGACACTCTAAATTGCCCCTAGGTATGACTGTGGGTGTGCATGGTCATCCGTCTCCTTGTGCCCTGCGATCGGCTGACTACCGATCACGGGTGTCCCTTGCCTTTGGCCTGGAATCAACTGGGGATAGGCTACACTACCTCCCGCAACCCTAATGAGGATAAAGCGGTTCAGAAAATGAGATGAGATGACTTGTGGCGTGCATGTAGAAAAAGAGTTAAAAGAAACATTAAAAAAAATGACACTTTGTTACTCTGGGGAATAGACGATTTGATGTAAAAGAGACTTCTACAGTCAGAGCGTGGAGTGAACCACTGTTCTTTAGGTTAACGGACAGGTCACCCTACACAATGCTCCAATACGTTTCTTTAAATGTAGAAAGCATTGGAGAACCCAAAGAAGCATGTGTACAACGTGCAAACTCCATTGGTAGGCAGCCTGGAGTCAAGAATTAAACCTTAAACCTGTCGACTGTGAGGCGAGCTTGCTAACCATATTGCTTAATAATTCATTTTAATGTTACTGACCTGTTTGTGTTTGATCGGTCAATGTGCCCTGCTGCATGTTAAATAATCAATGTTTAAAAAAATTAAAAAAAGAGAGACAAAATAAAATTAAATGACAGATGAAAGGAATTGACCAATTCTAAAAGAGAGTTAAAGCAATATACCAGGCAGCATTTCTCCTTATTAGATTTTTAAAAAAACAATCAACATAAAATTTGAAATGAAAGCATAACATTTTATTTAAAAAAAAAATCTAAGCCATCATATCAAAGAATTAACTGAATACATCAGGGGTGGCGAAACAAAGAGCAAAGATTTTAAACTGTGAGAGTCAAAGAGCCATACCACGTAGAGTCCTGCCAAAACAGACAGACAAAATCAGACAAACTATTTTTTTAATATAATTTATTATTTGTTTTTAGTGCTGATGAATTTGAGTGTGTTTTACGAGAATAAAAATAAGAGAAAAATGAAATGAAGCAAAGAGCCACAGTATTTACAAAATATGATGAGCAGCCGCATGTGGCCCGAGAGCCGCGTTTTCGCCACCCCTGGAATATATATTTGACTTAAACCCCTCTCCCCTGTCTACACGCACACACAAACACTCAAGCACACAAATGATCTACTCACCAGGTTTTCCCTTATCTATCCCAAGTGTTAACCAATGTGCTCAATAGCCAACAACTGACAGAGAAGAGAAGGTTTTCTTGTCCGTGTGTGGTTGTGTCAGTACACACAGTCATGCTTTTCCTCAGGAAGTGATGACCAATAGAAAGGGAACCTACGCACACACGCATTTTCTCTCTCTGACACAGTCTGGAATCAGCAGAAGTTCAGTCAGCTCAGCATCATGTGCTTGGGCTATGAGTCTTTGATTACTTATCAATAATATAAGTGTGTGTGTGAGGACTGTGTGGCTTTACAGCAAATACCTAGGTACATATACAGCAATACCTTGACATACGAGTGCCCTAACATAAGAGAGTTTGAGATATGAGAAAAATTCCAAGCAAATATTTGCTTTGAGATACGAGATAGCCTGGTGGGCGAGTATGCGAGAGAATGCTTATGATAACAGAACACTGTCTTTCTAGCCTCATCTCCCCCGCATAAAGATATCTACGAGCACTGGCCGTACAGGTTGCCTTTTTTTTACTGGAGGTAGCATGACCGAGTCGAAAATCTACGAAAAAGCCAGTGTAATCTATATGGACTTGAAAGCAAAGCAAGCATCTGAAAAAGACACCAGCGAAACCCTTCCAAGCGAGTCGTGGCGGGTTTGATAATTTAAAAAAAACGAGAAGCAGGAAGCTCCGCCTCGATAACCGTGGAGAAATACATTGACATCTTTGCTTCGGTTATCGCACACGAAGCTTTGAATTTAGTGTAACGTATTTTTTTAACATCAGTAATCAAATAAATCTTTAAAAAGTACTTTCATTTCTACACACTTCTTCATAACGACCTTAAGTCATCAAAAGTTGAAGTCCGCTTCTGGTTCAGGTAAGAGACAAAAAAGTACTATAACTTTAACGTCGCCTTTTTACAATTGACTGAAAAGGCTGGTTGAACATTAAATTGCTGCTACGTATGAGTGTGAGCGTGGATGCTTGTCCGTCTTCTTGTGCCTTGCGATTGGTTGGCAATCAATTAAGGGTGTCCCCCTGCCTGGCTGGGATAGGCTCCAGCACGTCCCTTGACACTTGTAAGGACAAGCAGTACAGAATATGAATGAATGAAAGGAACTTTAAAATTGAGCCTTATTTGATTTGTAAAAGGCAGAATTTCTGGGTAAATGTATTGGATATTGTTACCTCATGAAAGTGTCCCTAACAACGTGAGACATAACTGACATGACAATGCATTATTTGGCAAACAATTGTATTACGAGTATGAATATTAACACTTACTCATACAAAACAACAACTCTGCAAGGTTTAAAAAAGAAAAAAATCATAAGCAAGGCAAACTTAGTGTCTCCCTCACTAGTCTGGCGCAGTCAATCATTCACTGGAAATTTTTATTTTGACACACAGGGGGCAAAGTTAATTCTGTGAGTTCAACGGCTTAAAACGACAAGAGAATTTGAGTGTTTATCAAAATCCTGAAGAAACCTTTTGTGACTTGAATCTTATGGAGAAAAAAAAACTTTGAGAGTAAAATTTCAGAGTATTGTAAACACCGTGATAAGATGTTTGGTCGCTGGTCTTTTGGTTGCCGCTCTTTTGGTCCCCGTTGGTCGCCGGTCTTTTGGTTGCCGTTAGGTTTAGGGTTAAGGGTAGGGTTTAATATCTACATTTTACAACCATAACCCTAACCCTAACAGCGACCAAAAGACCGACGACCAAAAGACCTGTGACCAAACGTCCGAGCACCATTGTAAACACAGAAATCTTACTGAATCCCTGTCCTCAAGGCAAATAAGGTGACTGGATGTAATATGACTAAAGATGATCTCTATAATGCAAACACTTGAGGATTTTGGTGTTGCACTGACATGTAATGTATAGATTCTGCCAAAAATGAAACACTTTTTGGGATAACAGGATTTGCCAACACACGTAATTTCTCATTTGTACTTCACTGTAAATTTGAGCTCTACAGATGCCATGACTGCTCTTTCGCAACTCACAGTGAGATGAGAAGTATTAATTAGCCTGAAAAAGAAGCCAAATCACGAAACAGCTTTTATTTGGGAATGTAAAGTACAAAGACTTAAATTTCATCTTTATTTCATACATTAATTACTAGGTAACTGGGTGACTCGGATTTTGTTTGTCATCTCTGAATGTTGTGATGTGTATGCAATCGTTTTGGACGTTCATCTTGCTTTGCAAATGAACTCATTATTAAAATATGGAAACAATAAGACATTACATAGAGCCTCAATTCCCAATTTGTTTTATCCTCCATCTATTCATAGGAAAACTGAAATAGCTTAAAAAATAGCATTCTTTTTTCCCAACACAAATTGTTGAGCATATTTGTTGAATTGAATTTAGTATGCAAAATATTAATTTAGGCGGTCAGGCGATTGAGTAGTTAGCGTGTTGGCCTCAGGGGTCGAGGGTTCGATTCCAGGTCAATCCCCATTGTGTTCAGTTTGGAAGTTCTCGCCGGTCTTGCGTGGGATTTCTCTGGGGACTTTGATTTCCTCCCACATCCCAAAAACATGCAGAATAGGCTGATATAGCGCTCCAAATCAGTTCTAGGTATGAGTGTGAGCGTGAATGGTTGTCCACCACCTTGTGCTCTGTGATTGGCTGGCCACCGTTTCAGGGTGTCCCCCGCTTGGTGCTCATAGTTCATTGGGATAGGCTCCAGGACCCCCCACGACCTCTTGTTGGGATTCATTCATTCATTTTCCGAATCGCTTATCATTCCTATGGTCGTGGAGGATGCTGGAGCCTATCTCAGTCAATTATAGGGGTTATTTAAAAAATATATTTACAGGTACTCAGTCTGATCTGATTCAATAACACCCATAAACATGCATTACTTTTTGGGGGTTGCAACAGCCTCAACCAAATTTATCAAAATGACCCGAACAGATGTGTGTGTTGCTTCCATTTGCTGCTAGCAGTGAAAAGACAATTTTCACAATAAACTGAGGACATGAACTTTCCCCCAATTTCTTTAAATAGTTATGAGTTAATGGTTGATGAGTCCCAAGAGTCTCAAACACTTCCTTCGATGGATAAGGGGAAGGAGTGGTGCACTTTGTCAAGGTCACACACACACACACACAGACACACACACGCACGCACTCACTCACATTCACACACAGTAAGGGCTATAGTCCTGGAGTGTGTGTATGTGCACATGTGGATTGTGTGTACACAATGTATCATTGAACTAAGGCCATACAAGTTCAATTAAGGTCAATGTAGACCTCATTTCAATCAAAATGCTGTATGCCCAATAATGTGTAGGAGTGAAAGGAGGTAACTTGGAAAGAACAGTCTGAGGTAAAATGCGGGAAGGGTTGTGCGTATTTCCTCACAATACTGAGGAAAAGAATTGAGGGGGCTGCCTACATATGACATGTGATGTATTCTCATCAACAAATACGCAATCATCACAAGGGTCGCAGGGATTGTTATATACGCTGGCCTACAAATAAGTTCAAGATAGGTGTGAACGTGAAAATCCACAGTTACTCCATCACTTTCAGAGTTGTTGAGCAGGACAAAAAGTCAAATAAAAAACCCCAAATGAAAACACTCATAAAGGGCTACTTGAGATCACGAATTATATGCTCACATGCAGAATGACGCAACCATGCCAAACTAACTACACTCAATGTGCTGCACCCCTCATTGTTCCACACCCAACTTAAAAAAAAAACTACAACTGTTATTAAATTGCATTAGAATAGCTGGTTTATTTACTTTGTCTTTGTATTACATTTTATAATCTATTTTTATATATTATAAGTATTCGCAAAGTAAAATTCAATTTCTTCCACAAAACACAGGACAGTAGTGCTTTTTGGAGGCTGGAATGGATTATTGGCAAATCAATTGATTCCAATTGGGATGATTGATTTGATATTGTTGCAAGCTTAGAGAACAGCACTGCACTGCAGAGTGTCCCTGCCTCCGGACCAAAGTCAGATGGAATAGGCTCCAGTACACACCGCGACCCATGTAAGGATGAGCGGTTCAGAAAATGAATGAATATTACCAAAAAGAGCATGAATGTACTGTAAACAAGATATTGCCAAATAAGAAGCTGTGACAAAAGAAAAAAAAATGCCAACTGGTTGACATATTGATCCACACGGACTTACAGACTAAAATTTCAGAATGTACGATGTGTAGTCTCCCAGGCTTAAGTTCTTGTACGATGTGCTGAAACCTCACATCACTCACTTTGAAGAGGGTAAGTGCAAAAATAGGGTGGATTCCATGCATCCCAAGCAATACATGTCCCGGTGTTGCTACATAGTCTTGGGCAATCAAACTCTCCATGAGTCCCAGAAGAGAAAGATGGTTTGTCCTGATGCGTTGTTGTGAATTAGTCCCATAGCGTTCCAAATGGGTAAGTGGAACAAAGGCTATTGATATCACTCTCTTTCTGTTGAAAATATGCTAAAGTGCACTGGCAAAGATATATTTTGGTTCAGAAAATATTTTCATGCAACATTTTGTGGATAGGGTAACTTTACTGTCACAGATTTGTTTCTCAAAAGACAAAATCCAGGTTTGTTAGTTTTTCATACTACCGTCAAACCTCGTGATACGACCGCTCGTCATACGACATTCTTGTCTTACGACGAAAATTTCGATCGAATAATTCGCCCGAGATACGATCAAAATTTTGTGATGCGACCAAGTCACGTGGACATGGCACTGTCTTTTTTTGCATCTCTTTTGTGTTTAAAATATTTCTACGACCAGTGGGCGGACTTTGAATTTCCTCACACGGCCGCTTTTCCCCCCGCGTTGATTACATTTACATACCAGGTAAACAATATTACTATGGATCAGCAGAGTTATGCAAAGGGTAGGCGACCATTGACAATGGACACGAAGCGCGAAATAATTGAAAAATATGAGTGTGGGGTACGTGTTACTGAGCTCGCGAGGCAATACGAGAGGAATACGTCAACCATTTCCACCATCCTTAAGCAGACGGACGCATCAAGACATTTGCCTTGATTATCACCGAGGAAAGTTACATCCCACAGCAAGTTTTCAACTGCGACGAAGCCGCTTCTAGTGTACAATGCGGAGAACTTGCGTAGACGTGATGTGGCGCGCTAATTCTAAAGCTTGGATTACGCGTAGTGTGATGATATTTGTGTGTGCCATTATCGGAATATTCTGAAAGGGAGGCAAAAAAACAATCAACACTTGATGCGTTCCTTTCGAAGACTACGGCAAAACGTCCGCGTGGGGTCAACCCGAAGAACTAAGGTAAAAAAAGATTAAAACAAAATTCAGTTTTGTGTCAAGTTACATTAATAGTTGAGTGTCTGTATATAGTTATCCAAGTTAATTTAAATTTGTTTGTTCATTTACGAGTGCGTTGTTGCCGTGGATAAAGTCACCCTGAACAGCCCCACCTCCGCCTCCGTGTGTGTCATTGTCTCCCCTCCGCGAAATGCGTCTAATTTTACATCTATTAAAAACATTTAATTTTACATCTATTAAACACATTTAATTTTACATCTATTAATCACATTTTATTACTATTAAACCACTCATTATTTATTACTTTGTCAATATATGGCGAATCAGAAGAAATAAAACCTTTTTTTCCAATCCAATATCCTGTTTTTGGTGTTTTTACAGAGGGTTGGAACAAATTAATTTGTTTTCAATTCATTTCAATGGGTTAGGGTGGAATTTTGTCTATTCAATACCGGGAGATTCTTCAATGGACAGCACAACAAACTGACCAGAGGTTTTACTACAACGTGAAGGCCTTGTGTTGATCACCATTGGTTTGTTCATTTATTGCTGTTTGAATAGGAAACTACTACGCACCATGGACAGAGTTCACATCTGTGACTAGAATTGCTGGGATTGGACGAACTTAACCTACTGCTTTATTGTTTGCAGAGAACGCACATTGCACAATTGCACCCTTGCCATTTTTTCTAGTGAAGTCTCTTGAGTTTGTGTCGCAGCATCAGGGCTTTGGAGTTCATCTGTCCAGTTTGAACAGATGTGACCTCTGTCCATGGTGCTGACTGACAGTAAAACAATGATTTAAGGAAGCAATAATTTGGTCTATTTCCTATGTAATGCTCGTTAATGAATGTTGTTTAATGTTGGCTTTTCTCCAATGAACGTAGTTTCATATTCAAACAACAATAAATGAACAAACCAATGGTGATAAACACATGGCCTTCATGTTCTAGTAGCACCTCTGGTCAGATTGTTGTGCTGTCCATTGAAAAATCTGCCAATATTGAATAAACAAAATTCCACAGAAAAGCTTAGACAAGTCAGTGTGTGAGGTCAACTCAAATTCTGCCATTGACAGCAATAGGCGTCCAATCCATTTTCATTGGGCAATTGGCAGTTAAAGAGCCCATTCATTCACTGCGCATGTCAACAGTACATTTCAACCAGAGGTTCTACTTCAAATAGATTGGTCGTCTAGAAACTGCATTTGAACTGCACTCAAGTTTGAGTTAGATTTATTGGATAAAGGGACTATACAAATTAATGAACATGTACATGTAAATATAGAAGATAATAGCCACAGGTTAATTCCCCTTGTGAAATTAATTGCCCACCACTGCTATAATATTTAACCTCTTTTTAAAGTACATTTTTAGACCACAACATTTTGAGAGCGAGGGAAACCGTCAATGAATTGTCCGGCAACGAATTGGCCGGTGACGAATTGTCCGCTCTACGAAACGCCCGCTCTACGAAACGCCCGCTCTACGAAACGCCCGCTCTACGAAACGCCCGCTCTACGAAACGCCCGCTCTACGAAACGCCCGCTCTACGAAACGCCCGCTCTACGAAACGCCCGCTCTACGAAACGCCCGCTCTACGAAACGCCCGCTCTACGAAACGCCCGCTCTACGAAACGCCCGCTCTACGAAACGCCCGCTCTACGAAACGCCCGCTCTACGAAACGCCAGCTCTACGAAACGCCCGCTCTACGAAACGCCCGCTCTACGAAACGCCCGCTCTACGAAACGCCCGCTCTACGAAACGCCCGCTCTACGAAACGCCCGCTCTACGAAACGCCCGCTCTACGAAACGCCCGCTCTACGAAACGCCCGCTCTACGAAACGCCCGCTCTACAAAACGCCCGCTCTACGAAACGCCCGCTCTACGAAACGCCCGCTCTACGAAACGCCCGCTCTACGAAACGCCCGCTCTACGAAACGCCCGCTCTACGAAACGCCCGCTCTACGAAACGCCCGCTCTACGAAACGCCCGCTCTACGAAACGCCCGCTCTACGAAACGCCCGCTCTACGAAACGTCCGCTCTACGAAACGTCCGCTCTACGAAACGTCAGTTTGACAAACTGTCCGCCGACCAAACGTCTGTTCGACAAACTGTCCGCCGACCAAACGTCTGTTCGACAAAACGTCCAGGGTACCTGGGTACCTATTTTTCACTGAAGTAGGGTTTGGTGAATGTGCATATGAAACTGGTGGGGCTCAATAGCTCCAACAAGGTTAAGAACCGCTGATCTATCCATTTGCTATAACGTTTGACCTAATTAAAGTTTCTGTGGTGTGGTATCACACTACAACAGTTTTGCCAACCAGGCACATCGCACACACAATCATTCACAACCTATAGTATAGTGGATTCTTTTGAAACAGAGAACGCAACACAGAATTAACCAGAAACAGTTAATTTTAAGGTTGATACACTCACACACATGATCTCACTGTAAAATGTAGTTCTATGGCTGAACAATAGTCCTGAAAAATAGGTATGTATGTAGAGGTAGAAATTTGAATTAACCACCCCGATCAGGGAGAAAATGGTGTTATTGCTACTTTGCAGTTATTACGGTATTTACTCGCATATAAGCCGCCCCGCGCATATACCTTAAAATTGTTGAATTCTACAGTTTCTTGCGTATAAGCCAGCCCCTGATTCATTTTTACCTCCGTATTCGTGGTCCGAATAGGGAGTGCAAATGAGTTAGTTTGAAGTCATCGCATGTGGTATTAGTGAGATAATGTATGAATCAAAAGCACATTTTTAGGGTCATATCACCAGTTAAAATGCCCGTCTTTGTAAATGCACAACATCAAATTATTCAATTAGGAAATAAAATGTCTATCTTGATGAAAACCTTATGCTTTTTAATGACAGAAATTACAATTTTCTCTGCAGAAGTTTAAGATGTTGACTTTTGAACAACAAGTTAAAAAGAAATAGAAATCAATTCGGAATTTTCTTTTATTTTATAATCACAAATGTACAATCATATCTGTTCTGTGTTCCGAAAGGGAGGGTGTTGCCTCAAAATAGACAAATTAAAAAAGGAAGTGTGTCCATAGCGGTATAGTGTTCTCCAAGTCTCTGGGTACAATAATAGCATGGGATACACATTACGCAGATATTTTAACGATCGACCACAAGACCTTCGATCAGCCTTAACAACTATTGGGATGTGAATTTTGAATTGAATTGAATGCTTTTATTGTCATTATACAAGTATAATGAGATTTAATTTTTTGACAACATAGTGCAAAAATAACGAGACAAACAAATAAATAATAAAAAAATAAGAAATGAATAAATACGTAGTCCAAGTGAGGTCAGCAGTGTGAAGCGGGCAAACAATGACAAAAGCTGACAAAAAAAAAAAAATCAACAATCCAAATGAGCCCTAATTAAGCAAAATCAAAGGTTGGCTTCCTAGAAAAACCTATTAAGCGTATGACTTTGTTATTGTGCTATTAATCTTGCTTATCTGCGATGTGAAAACACAGAAAGGCAAACATGTCTTCTGAAGAACGCCACTGGCCAGCCACATGAGGAGGAAACATAAACATATGATGGTATGCTATCTGAGACACACCCATCATTTACGACAACAGTGCAAAGTTTCAGCCATTTATTCACACTACTGAGATACCTAGGGCAATTCAGCCTACCATGCATTACTTTGGAATGTTAGAGGAAACCGGAGTACCCGGAGAAAACCCACGCAGGCCTGGGCAGAACATGCAAATGACGCACAGATGGACTGATCTGGATGAGCGGGTGAGTTTTGGAGTCCAGGGTTTGATCCAGAGTCAGTCCTCAGCTGGGATAGGCTCCAACACCCCCTGCAATCCTTGTGAGGATACGCGGTTCAGGAAAAACGGAATGAACGAATGAACGACTATATGACTTTATACCAGTCCTCTTCTGCTTCATCCAAATGCTCTCTATCAAACTTCAGACAGGCTCTGACATGTAGTGGCTGAAGCTGAGGGTCAGTCTGGCACTGCATGATTTGACTCCCTGGCCGTGTGGTATGTTATTGATGGTCCCCGCTCTCCACATTCCCTATGTGTGGTTCTACAATCCCTATTCTTGTGATCATTTTTACCCCACGAGCTGAAATCTTGTGGGAGCCCCGGGTCTAATGATTGTGCCCACATTTTTTTTCTTAACCCAAGAGCTTGCTCATTGCAGATTCCAAGTTCATAACTTGGTGCAGGTCTATTCCTCTGATTTTGATGTCCTTTGATTTCCGGTTTTGGCCATACTATAAAGTGTTCCCCTTTAAGCCTGTGGACAGGAGTCTTTTATAGTACAGTGGTACCTGGAAACGAAAGGTTTCCCATAGAAATTAACTAAAAACAAATTAATTCCTTCCAACCCTCTGAAAAAACACCCAAAACAGGATATTGAATTGGTAAAAACATCTTTGTTTGTTTTAATTCGCCATCTATTAACAAAGTAACAAATAACTAGTGGTTTTATGTCACTAAAATATGTTTAATAGTACTAAAATTATAAAGATTTTTCAGGGAGGATAGAGAAAGACCGACAGAGGAAGGGGGACTTTTCGCACTGCAGAGCGCTCGTAACAAACGCATTTCAATGATATTGGATTACGATGCAGACACACTCAAAAATAAATGTAATTTAACCTTACACTAAACTTAATTCTAATTTCGTTGGAAATTTTGCTACCTTTCTTCTCCTGGCTTGGCTTTATGTGCACCTCCTCTACCCTAACTGCACGGCAACGCGCTTGTAACATTACATAAACAAATTGTATTTTTCCCATCAGAGTCAGTATAGAATGCCCAGCTCCCAAACTATCTATGAACTAACTGACTGAACAGACATACTCCTCTGAGGGAGCCTTTCTATTTCCCAAAATGGTTCCAACAAAACGCTAAATTGTGCAAGATGCCAGAATGACTCTTCTGAGCCCTTTTGTAACACTTTCTAAATAAAGACTATCCTTCAATATGTATCATTCCGACTTCCTATATTTAAAAATAGCCTTGTTACATTAGTGCTGGAATTTTACATTTGCTGCACAAACCACCCCCCCACCCAAATTCAAGTTAACAAATACAAAGTATAACTTGGATTTGTTGCCATTGCAATACTCCAATTGGACAATATCTGCCAGCTCAGAAAGATAGGAGGAAATAATTAAACAATTATTGTTTGACTCACTGAAATAACATTCCCCTTTTTGTGCTTTCTTTGACGATGTCATCACCGATGAAAGCTACACGTCATTTGGATAAACCTCCAGTGAGGTGTGTAGGTTTGAACAGTTCCTTTCGCCTTTCTAGGGAAACTGGTTGCCCCTGCAAGTAGTTGTGACACATACTATTTTTGTAGGTATATTTGACAGAGTAAAAATATTTCAGTTGGAAAGTAACACAAAAGTAATGAAAAAGGTAAGATGTTCTATCTATGTACAGGTAAGGGTTTATGTTCTTTTTAATAGCAATTTGAACCTTCTCAACTGTCATGCAAACTTCAAAGCAATGACAAGAATAATAAAACAGATATCTTTATGCCTCGTGATTGGCTTGTAACCAGTTCGGGGTGTATCCAGCCTATGTCTCGACATACAGCTGGGATGCACGGCATGAAAGATTGGTGGTCGATAAATAGATAGTTGTTATATGAATGAATGGAATTACAATTTTGAAACAAAGTTTTGTTTTGGTCCCAACTGGGATGTTCTTTATTTCTCCTGATACCAAACAATCTTTGAAGCTTTAATTTTCCGGCTTTGTAATTTTCTTTCCCAACATTAACTTGAATTACTTTCTACAGAAACAAAACATGTATGTAAACACAGTACTTAATAAAATCCACAATTTAAATGTTCAAATGTTTGACGATAAAAACATCACTTAAAAAACTTCGCTCTCTTTGACCATCTGCAAATGACCATACATAAACGTAAAACATAAATAATGAAAGGTATTTGGTCCATATATTATAGTCCCATTGCACCATCTCCAGCTCTTACATGTTTTTTTATGGTGAGATGAGGCAAAAAATTTGCACCTTGGAATCACCTAGTATTTCAGGTGAAAATATTTACAAAATGTTCATTAATGACTGCTTTTGTACGTTATACATTTGACATCCCGTCTTGTGCATTGACAATTGTACAGTGCATTTGACTCTGGGATATCCTCCGACTCCACTTCACTTCACTTCATGACAGTATTAGTGTGCCAAGTTAGAAGTGGAATTTTAAAATCCTATTTAGGCCACTTTCCTATGTGTTGGATTTAGTTCAGAATGTGACAGTGGTGTAAACAGTCTAATGACTTCATATTCATGCAATAATGATAACAATGAACAACAACAAGGTGAAATCTGGTTGGTTAACTTGGAAATATATTTGTATCAATAATTCCTTTAGTCAATCAATCCAAACTCAAACTAAGACAACTAACCAACCGACCAACCAAACAATCAATCAATTTTACTACATAGGAGACACTAAGACATACACAAAGAATAAAAGATGACATTAATGACCCGAGGCTTCAAGAGCCATATGCACCAGGACCAGGAAGCCGACCACGACTGCAGGCCATGGTACCATTTGTACATGTAAAGGGCCTTTACATAATGTGAGACCTGAGGAGGCAAGACCACAGCCACAGTAGACCACAGTTCCTGATGCAGTGGGTACTGTCTAAGTAAACACTGAGAAAATAATGAGGGGTGGGTCTGTAATCTACAATAGCTTCAAAATCAACATGAAGATCTGGCAGAATCATATACTGTTTGTTTCAAATGATTCGCCTGTGATTTATCCTTGAAACAGATTGATAATAGAAATATTTGCCTTGTTACATTAGTGCTGGGATTTTATATTTGCTGCGAAATTCAGGTTAACAAATACAAAGTATGACTTGGAGTGGTTGCCATTGCAATACACCAATTAGACTATATCTGCGGGCTCAGGAAGATAGAGGAGGGAAAAAAAGATAGGAAGAAATATTTAAGCAATTATTGTTACTGAAATAACATTCTCCTTTTGTGCTTTCTTTGACAATGTCATCACCAATGAAAGCTACACGTCATTTGGACAAACCTCTATACTGCATGAATGAATCTCACACAGAAAGTTAAAGGCAACAATGTCTTATTTAATTCAACTAACCATTCACTAAACTTGAAGAACAGAAATTAAAAGAGAAATGAACTGGGAGACAAGAAGCAACATTATTACATCAATATCAAGTCAACAAGGTTCAAATAAACAGTAAACACACTTTTAAAATGTTTTCTTTGCAATATGAATCATTGCAGCTCCTAAGAAGTTTTGTAAAGGTAATAAAAAAACGTTATTTGAACTGAAAAGTTGGTCTTAATTTGCCTGTAGTTTTAAGTGAAATTTAGAGCTAAGATACTCAACTTCTAACTGTTTGCAAGCGTTTCATCTAGTGCTGGGTGATAAAACAATAAAGAAAATGATTGTCAAGTACATTTTTTCAACAATAATAATAGGAACTTTCAATAAAATTCTATAGATTTAAACTGCAATAATACCACTTCAACACTACAAACAACCAGGGCGCTGATGCAATGTGAACTAGTGACTAGTTCCAGAACGAGGGTCAAGAGACGGAGAAGATGGTAAGGCAGAAACAGCTATTTGTGCCATGGTTAGCAAAAGATCAGCTAACACAGGCATGAAAGCAAAATGACTAAATCAGACAAAATGATTGATTATGAGATGCAGAACAACACTGAGCCAACGCACAATAAGATCCAAGTGAAGTCTTACTGTTGTTTTCTTTCTTTCTTTTTAAAGATATGCCTCCTAAATACCTGTGCATAAAAAAATCCTTAAACCAAAAATCAAAGTGACGAAAAAAAAATCCTGGAACCAATTAATTTTGTAAGTAGTGGTACAACTGTACAGTTGTATCTCAACTTATGAAATTAATTGGTTCCAGAACTTTTTTCTTAACTTGAAAATTTCACAAGTAGAGCAGTACTTTATATCTAAATTCTCTCATTTGTTCTACGGTCCTCGCTCAACTACCAACAAAACTCTTTAAAATTGGTCAAAGTGTCCCAAGTTTGTATGGAAGATGTGAGAAACACCCAAAAATGAGAGAAAAATATAAGAAAATGATTTATTAATGTCTTAAAATGAATAACAAGCATAGAAAATATATCCGTGTTGAAACAAGAGGTAGCTAACATTAGGCAACAAAGGCAGAGAGCACACGAAACCATGCACACAATCTAATAAACATAGAATTAAGAATTCAAAACAATATTACATTGAACTGTTAATCTTATTCAATAGCATTTTAGGATTTCCTGGCATCCAATTTTTCACCCATTTTATTTATTGCCACTGCCAATTTAGAGTGTCCAATCAGCCTACTATGCATGTCTTGGAATGTGGCAGGAAACCAAAGTACTACGAGAAAACTCACGCAAACCCAGGGAGAACATGCAAACTCCTCACAGGAAGGTTCGGAGCTGGGACTGAAACCTTGATCTCAGAACTATGAGCCCGACACGCTAATCACTCACCCACCGGGCTTCAGTGCTGAAACAATCATATCTGCTTGGTACTGAAATATAAATGTTTACTGAATATTTAAATTATTGTTGTTCATTATGTTCAAATGGGAATTGTGTAAATAGTTATGATGTCTATTTAAGAAGCACTCTGTTTTTATTCAATTTAGGGAATATTTAATAATTAAATAATGTGATTTATTGTTGTTGACCCTAATCTTGTCACTCTTGAAAGGGATGAACATGGGTCAATATAGTGAACAGAAAAAATGAAAAAACAAACTTTTTTCTGCAAAACCACAAATAAGACTTGTAAGAATGTAAATAAAAGGTTTTTTTTTAATACTAATGGGTCGGCTACACCAATGAAAACATTTTTATATGTGGATGGTTGGAAAGAGAAATCCACCATTAACAGACACCTCAGAATTTTAATTTTGAGATCATGGTCCAGATATTATTAGGTGATTGAAGTCTATTCTTTAAACATTAGTATTTGTTTGTTTGTTTGTTTTTAAAAAAAAAACGTATTAAAATCCAAAATATTGTATAAACTAGACACTTCCACTTTGGAGGCACAAAATGAAGATATTTTATGCAGAATTTATTAATTGTATTATTATTATTATTGTTATTATTACAATTAGTAATATTTCTATGCTCTATTTTTTGTGTACATAGTGTTTGGTAATAGAAGTCACAATGTACAAACCCGTCTGATTTTATCAGACTGGGTTACGATTTGTTGGGTTGGAATTTATTTCCTCACTTTGTCGAACACAACTTTAACTTTTTACATATGAAATGTGTTTTTTTTAAATGTTCTAATTCACTTTAAACTAGTGATAACTCATCAGTTCTTCAATAACGTGATCTGAAATCATCTTGCGTTGTCAAACAGTATATAGAGCAATTGCTCATTTCTTCGTTTTTCTTTAAAAAAATTAATGAATAAATGATTTAACCACTCTACAATGACTCAGCAAACTTCATACAGCATATAATATAACAACATTTCAATTACTCATCATGAAAAACATCGCTGTCAACAGATTCGTGTCAGAAAAAAAAGTTGAGCAACACCTGCACATATTTTATCATATCCTTTTTGGAAAAGGAAACCTTCAAAAAATAAAAAGTCAAAGAAAAGAATATTAACTTACCTAAATAACCGTGACCTGCGTGATAGCTTAGGTCTCTCCCTGGTGTTTGCATGTCAAAGTTACATTCAAAGTGTGGTTCAGGGGCACCTGACTGGCTGCGGCTCGTGCGTTCTTTGACCGCACCCCCAAACAACGATCACAACCACCCACTGACCGCTCGCCCCAGCAAAGCCAAGTGATTAGCAGACGGTTCAGTCCAGGCTCAAAGTACTGCCTGGTTCAGTCAGAAAACATTTTCTTTTTCCCCACTGAGCAGAAACCCTATTTAAAAGACCAACGTGTAAATGAGCTGACCTGAATTCCTGCTTCTTTCCAAACCGTCTCCTTTTTGGCTGCCGAGGACCCGTTCTTCTTCGCCGCGGTAGTTTCTACAATCTGTGGCCGCCTCTGGTCCACCGACTGCCGGCCTCTCGTCAATCACTACACGGGCTCCTCCTCCTCCGCCCATCCAGCTCGGAAGTGCCATTCAAGTCCTCAATTGCACAACTATCGGTAATAATTTCCGGGCGAAATGAGTCTAATGAGTTTGACTCGTTTACTGCGTAATGTTTGTTGAAGTTGAAAAGTAAAGACAGAATTTTAAAAAGTTACATAAGTGTATAGGGAAATGCCTTAAATATTAATGTCTAACTAGTGAATTGGAAGCAATATTCTAACAATGGAATGAGATCAGAGAAAAATGAGGGCTATTTAAAACAATAGTTAACTTAATGAATGGATGTTAAAATTTTATGAATTTCAGGATTCAATTTAGTTTTCATCGCAAACCTTGTTCAATTAAAGCTTGGATTTTAAAAAAATAAGGGTGAATACGAGATTTAGTTTACAGTCGATACGACCGCTAGTCATACGACATTCTTATCTTACGACGAAAATTTCCATCGAATAATTCGCCAAGATACAATAAAAATTTCGGGATGCGACCAAGCCAGGTGGCCATGGCATTGTCTTTTTTTGCATCTCTTTTGTGTATAAAATATTTCTATGGCCACTGGGCTTCATTTACAAAGGACAACTTTGAAATACTGGTAGCCATCAAGAACAATTAAAAAAAATACACATTTTATTTAGGGACACCCTTAAGCCTCCTTCAAGTAAGGTGGTGTGCACACGTACCGTTCCAACATTTGATATTGCGGCCCAAGTGGAATTAGATTAAGAGATTTTTAACATTCATTTTCTGAACCATTTATCCTCACAAGGTTTACGGGGGGTGCTGGAACCTTCGCCACCTGACTTTTCAGGCAGGAGGCTGAACCGGTTGCCGATCGCAAAGAACGAGGAGACGTACAATCACTCATGCTCACATGCATGACTGGGGAACATTTAGTGTTCAACCAGCCTACTCTGCCCGTTTTTGTGATTTGGGAGGAAACCAGAGTACCTGGAGAAATCCCACGCAAGCCCAGGGTGAACATGCAATCTCCACACAGTGATGAACGACCTAGGATCGAACCCTAAACCCAGAACTGTGAGGCTGACACGCTAACCACTCGGTCTCCGGGCCGCCACATTAAGAGCTTGAAGAAGTTTTTTGTTTGTTTGTTTGCTTCGTTGCTTACACCTGAGAATGATAATTAGTGCGGTTCCGGTTACCATTTTTTTCATGATTTTTTATCAACTTAAACTCAGCTTCTTTTATTACTATTAGTAGTTTTTATACAATAGCATACGTAACTTTTAATACTTTTTGTGTACTTTTATTTATGTATGTTTAGCTCTACAGTCGACCTCACCTGAATGTTAATGTACCTGAAAACTATCAAAATTTGACTTTTTTTGTTTAATGTAGCAGGCAAATTTTGCTTTTGGTCAGTTAAATATGACTTGTTTGAGCCATAAGCTCTAGCTTAAAATATTTCAACTTGAATCTTGACCATAACATTGCCTTGCCCTAGTATGGAGACTGATATTTGTTTAGAAAACAAAACAATAACATTCAAAAAGAGTCAAAAGGTAATGAAAATGACGGGCATCGAATGACCTATTGCCACTTACAGCATCTCACAGTTGTTCCAGTTATGGTTTTGATAACAGTATCCAAAGAATGTTTAGATGTCACTGGCATTGACACTCTAGGAAAACAATGACATCTTATTTAAAGTCAAAAAATTTCCAGGCAAACATATTTCGACTAAGGGATTGCCAGCTATTCTGATAGACGATTGATCACTTATGAACATTGTAACCCTGATCCTAACCTATTCTCTTCCAGAAGATTTTTCTCTGAATATTACACTGTATGACTTCTTGTAATTTACTGGGGCACACATGATCATCGCTCACAGCACACCAATGTACCACGGCACAGTGGTTGGGAAACACTAATGTAGGGGTTGACTCACTTGACTTCGGTGGAGGCAAGCGTGGGATTGATTACGCCTCGAGCTGTGTGGCGACCAGTCTGGGGTGTTGTCCGCCTTTGCCCGAAGTCAGATGGAGTAGGTTACAAATACGGCTGCAACCCTTGCAAGAATATGATGTACGTATGATGAATGAATAGATTTTTTTTAAACTATTTATTATGAAAATTATCACTGAAAAGACTTAGATATTGTAGATATTAGATATATTGGATCAAAAACGTTTTTTCGTAAAAAAAAGTCTGCTTCGTAAAAAAAAGTCCAAAAATAGTAAATATTCTCTCAAATATCTATACATAATCTTCATTTGAATTTTATTATAAATCATGAAGTCAATGCAATTTAAATTTGTGGGCCTGCACAAAATGATGTGGTAGGACAGATCTGGCCCCCGGGCCATCAGTTTGACACCTGTTTTACAGGACATATAACAGATGACCACAGATCTTTTCAAATCTCTGATGCTGAGCAGCAAATTACTGAAGGACTAAGACATATGCTTATTTTCAGTTGAACAGATATTAAGGCAAGTCAAGATTCTCCTTTACTTGGATAATGTCAGTTGTGGGTCTCAACAATCCTGGTTACCAATCAAATATTCGTTAAGTAATGCATGGAGACCAGTATGAACACTTCCTTTTATTTGAGCAGAAAATAGTGTGGTTTGAAAAGGTTTGGCCAGTGCTGACAATTTCTAACAACATTTTGATGAATAATAAACTGATGGAACCAGTTGCGATTGGCTGGCCACCTATTCAGGGTGCCTGTTGCCTGGTGCCCATAGTTAGATAAGATAAGCTCCACCAACCCACGTAACCCTTTTGAAAAATTGCGTTTAAAAAAAATGAATAAATGATGGAACCAGTAATATGATGTTACACTAAGTTCTTAGGTCTGACAAAAGTTGTACAATATGCATCTAAACAAATAAATACCTGTAAGTAAGCATTAGGTAATTCGAACACAAATTTGTAGTTTTGTGAGTAGGTATATGTAGATGTATATTGAAAGTTTTTTTTATTTTAATTTTTTTAATACAAAATTTGAAAAGATTGGGCTTTTTCAAAGAGCCTTTATTCTTCTGTCTACTCACAAAGCAGTCATGAAATCATTTTATACAAAACCAGAAATGTATGGGTCATACGATCTCCAACAATTGTAATGGTTAAATGTGCAGCAAAGAGCCCCTTAAGTCAAAATTAGCTTTCATGTGGGAACATGAGTCACTGAGCTAAAATGTTTAAGCTTTAAATTAGTTTTCTTGTCTTTTCCCACATTTACAAACAAAATTTACCATTCTATTAAGAAAAAGGGGCAGAATTCTGCTATATTAAAGAAATGGATAGCAGCTCACATGAAGTAACAAGATCAACTACATGCTCAAATGGCTTAGCATAATAGTGTTATCATAGTCATATATTTTTTAATATTAAGTGCTCATTCAACTTATCAATTGAAGTAATTTATTGAGATTTAGTGACAAATATATTGTGGAATTATAAGTCGTTTGATAATGCCAAATTAGAAGTAATTGTTGCAGTTCATCTATTTTCTGAAAAAACTGGTTTGAGAGGAAGAGGATTCAACTTGAAACAAGTGTTGAAACTAAACTTATCGTTCCCTCGGGAGTATTTTTCTGACGATCTTGTTATAACCAGGGACAATATCCCAGAAGTTTTTTTTTCTTTTTTTTTTTACCCGTGGGTGGAATACTTTGAAAGTATTCTGTAATTTCCCGCTTGCATGAGACTCGCCTACGCACCTTTCAAATAAGGCAGCATACACTCATTTCAATAATCATGCCAAATTTGAGCATACATTCTGATCAAAGACAGTAAAGGCTTGATTTTCAGTTGCACCTAATGTCAATAATAGGACAGGGGAACCAAATGTAGTTATGGCAGCAGACACGGGCAGAGGAAGTGTTTATAAGCAGATGAGTTGTCAAGTAAGTAGGTTTGGTTGAGCAGGATACATCAAAGGCGAAGATCCATCAAGGGTGAACATAGTCCATCAGCAGCCAAGTTGTCAGAACAGCACGTTTGGTTGAGCAGAATATGGTCAAGGCAAAGATCGTTTATTTTTTGGTCTGCTTGGAAATCTGTCATGACTAAGCATTGTAATTGTGAAACTTGATGTAGTATACACATATATATATAAATGTCTACGTGCAAATGTCTCTTCAGGTTACGAAAAGCCTTTTGTATCTACATGAGAAAGAAATAACAAGTTACAAAAAAAGAAATTTAAGAAATTCAAACCCTCACTATGGTTGCGGGAGGTGCTGGAGCCTATCCCAGCTGACTTCGGGCCAAAGGCAGAGGACACTCTGAAATGGTGGCCAGCCAATCGCAGGGCACAAGGAGACAAACAACTGTTCAATTAGCTCACACACATACCTAGCGGCAATTTAGAGTGTCCAATCAGCCTATCATGCATGTCTTTGGAATTTACCCGGAGAAAACCCACACCGGCCTGGGAGAAAATGCAAACTCCACACAGGCGGGCCGACCTGTATTTGAACCCAGGTTTCCCACTGTGAGGCCGACGGGCTAACCACTCATCCATTGGGCTGAGGACACCGTGAACCGGGGACCAGCCAATCGCAGGGCACAAGGGGACAGACAACCATGCACACTCACACCTATACCCAGGGGCAATTTAGAGTGTCTAGTCAGCCTACCATGCATGTTTTTGGAATGTGGGAGGAAACAGGAGTACCCAGAGGAAACCCACGCAGCACCTGGAAGAAAATGCAAGCTCCACACGTTTGAACTGAGCTGGATTTGAACCCAGGACCCCAGAGCTGTGAGGCCAACGCGCCAACCACTCGCTCGACTGTTCAGTGTTTTCCCTGTTCCTCAGTGCAATTTGTTTATAGTTCATGTATATGGGAAATGTTGATTTTAGATATGAGTAAATGGACGTACGACTTTAGTCCTGGAACACATTAAGTTCGTATCTCAAGGTACCACTGTGTAATATATAGAGCCACCTCGGGGTATTGGGATTCACTCGCCTGACTTTGGTGGAGTCAGGCTTGGGCTCAATTCCCACCGGTGGCGGTATGATTGGGAGTGCAGACGGTCGTTTGTCTCTCTGTGTGCCCTATGACTGACTGGCGCCCAGTATAGGGTGCAGTCTGCTTTTCGCCCGAAGACAGCTGGGTTAGGCTCGAGCAACCCTTTCGAGGATGATAGGTATGGAAGATGAATGAATGTATAAAATATATATTTTTTATTTTACATTTGCTAATGTTGTTGTATTTAATATTACTTCAAATGTAAAAATGTGCAGCACCGAGTGTCCAATTGAGACACTACAAATCATTAACCCGTGCATAGTCCAATGATGAAGCTGGCTAGAGAAATTTCTGTATGTGTAGATTGCCCTCTGGTGCGCATTTAGGTAGGTACATGCTGCAACATAGAATTGATTTCAGTCGAGGAACTATGGAGCCACATCTCTTTATTAAGGTGAATCATCTGTACATAAATGACAACCTCAGTCACAAGTCATGCAAAGCGCTATTCTGCGGTTACAAATATAAACAGTCACTACAAAAACAATTTGTTACTAGATTGCTGTAAATATGAAGCCTCTGAAAAATAAATCGATCCATTTAATTACAAAATAAATAACTCTTCATATCACACATATAGAGGGGTGACACGTGTAGGTTAAAACCAGCATTAACTAACATCATTAAATTGACAAGCAACCATCATGTTATATGACTTATTTCCATTATTAAATGCTGAAACACACATTGCCCCATATTCCACTCTTTCTACGCAATTGTTTCATTTTTTGTCACCCGTCTGTATACACGGTTCATCCATCCATTCATACGAACAATAAGGTTACTTGTTGGCAACAAGATGAGGACTATACAGTAAAATGTCACGTTAACACACCAGTGCACAATAAACAGAAGAGGATGCCTCCGGCCTTTCTTTTATTTTAGAACTAGTCTTCTCTTACTGAGGTAGCACCCTTTCGTCTGGCTGAAATCAAGTTTAATTTCGCACATTTCAGAAAGATAATTGTTAGAAACCAAAGCTTTGAGATTCTCACATAGATGTTTTTTGACCAAATCATTTCTTGTTTGTTCCTTTCTTCTGCGTATTTTTTTCACCAATGAACTGATGGGGCCAAACCTATCACCTCTTCATGTGGGTCTCATGACGTGTTCTCAATTAAAATAAACTACACAAGCAAACACATTAATTTGTGTTCACCCTGAAGTCAAGTGAAACTGAACTACACGAGTTCATTTGTAAGCGTTTTTACAGATGTAATATATTCATACTTAAGTACTAGAAATTGGGCTAACAAAGCCGTTGGATCAGAATTCATCCCAAAGATTTTGTGACCCAAACCGCAGGCATGCAGTAGGCATCACTTTTCATGAAAACAAATAAAAAAGATTCAAGTGATTCCAACAATAGCATTCATAATTGACCCAGCAGTCTCCATAAATTAAGCAATTACACAACTGTATTAAATTTCCTGGTCAGACCCAATTCGTGCTTCAATAAAAGACGAAATCTGACCACGTTTGAATTCAGTTGCAATGGAGCTGTTTCACTCCTTATAAAGATAGCGTAGTAGAGAATTAGCATAACAATTCGCTAAGACTGTCTTGTTCACTCTTGAGATGAAGGTGAACCAAATCATAATAATGTGCATTGGAACTAGAACCACCTTATCAAGGTGTTCCATTTCCATATGTTGAAACAAATCAGGCAGAATAATTGCAGTCAGAACCAATTGCACCAAAGTTGGTTTAAATGACCCAAGTCAATCAAATTGTAGCAGCAATGGTTTACAAGATGACTAGCTTGAGAAGCAACTTAGTATTTTTCTGAGAATACCTCACAAAAGAAAATTGTGTTCCCACACACCATCTGCCCTGGCAGAGTGATCGGACTGGAGTCTTTCCTAATTAAAATCAAACTTGTGAACACAGCCAAAAAGAGTGCTAAACAAAGGAACTGTGCTCAGGTTTGCCTTATTATATCCAACCCTGAGTTTCAAGACAGCCTATCTCTTGTTGAGGTGAGAAATAGGGAGTAATAATGACTCTGGCTCCAATAATCTCTGGTATCATTTCGTCTAGCTCAACTTTGGTCCCAGTCTTTTGGATGGAAGACCATGAGCTTGTGTACTTATAACCTAAGTGTACCAATTGAGGAAAAGGAACAAGAATTGGTTCAAAGGGTGCTAGTGTGAAAGCCCCTTTATCTTCTTTCTCATGTTCCATGTCAAAACTGGAGAGTGGGTTTCCACTTTAAGCAATGTCAAAGGAAAATGTCTGAAAGATGCAATACTCACACATAGACTTTCATATTCGTAATGGCATAATGGGATGACACCGTTCAACAGTCATGTCAAAGAGTTATTGCACTACTGTCTCAATGTCTTCTTAGCGACAACTTACAACACTGTAGATAGCTACAGACTAGGTGAAACAAAAAGATCACCTGTCAACAGATATCTTTTTCCGCTTTGAAATGCATTCATTTCAATTTTTGATAGGGTGGACTGTTACGGATCTGATTACTTTAGGTTTAGGTCTTTCAACAGTCTAGACCAGGACTCCTCATCTAAATTGGCAAGATGTCCAGTATTTTAATCAGTTAAGTGGCCAAGGTTCCAACATAATAGTCGTCCAATGTGAATAACCAAATTAATACGCAATATTTTGTCTATTATTTCAAACAAATTTACCTGTAGGGGTACTAGATTTCGGAAAACCCATCCTAAAGATGTGCAATTTAGCTATTTGTTGAAAGGGGTGTTTAAAAATAAATAGCACTCTGTTGTTGACTCCAAACTCCAAACAATTTTGTGCAAACTTTTTTCATTCTAGGATTTACTAATCCTCAAAATCAATTAACTAATCTTTTGTTGTACTATAAACATCGTTTGTTTTTAAATAACTGCTTCACATTTGTGTGGCATGGAGTCAAACACCTCGTGGCACCTTTTAGCTATTAATCCATTCCAAGATTCCTCCACAACATTCCATAATTCATTTACAATATGATTGCTAAGTGTTGTTGGTTTTCTAAGAATCCACATACTGCACCAACTGATAAGCTTGTTAGATATGTGGCAATAAAAAACATACTGGAAATAATCTGATTCCTCACATCGGATTGCTATTATTTTGAACACTTCTGTACTTAAACAAAAACATCTTTGATTCACGCAAGAGTCGATAAAAGCCTTTTGTGGTTGTCCAAAACCCGCTGCAACTATAAACGCGCTGCTAGGTTTTGAAATATAACCGGTGTTGAACACTGATAATATCCTTGCTTCCTACTTATTTTCCATTTTCTTATTGTTGACCCTGACGAGGAGTTTGTGTCAAATGTTTTGTCCCTTGTTTCATAATGGCACTTGACATTGGTATTTTTAACAAGAGCTACAAACTCCATGTACTGCGGCCCTCTATCTCGGGACCCTTGGTCCAGAGGTGGGCAATAATGTGTGATGCTTTGGGTCCATGTTTTTGTTCCAACCAATCGAGCACAGTTTGGCTAATGAAGTTTCCACATAAACAAGAAACACCTTCCTGCAATCCATTGATTGGTTCCAACGCTTTTAATGGGTTGGAACGAAACTCTGCACCCACTGCGGCCCTGTGTGAGATAGTTTTCCCATCACTTCTAGACTGACGTACTGAAAAGCACTACCAAGGTGGATGCATTGCAGTTTTTAATAAGATATCCTGATTACTTGTGCTGGTGAAATTTAATAGCGCTAAAGATGACCATGTTTTTTGATTAACAACAACATCCAGAGTGAAAATCTGCCTGGATTTGTTTGGGGTTTTAGAAATAGAACAGAACCGGCCTTTTAAAATATGCAAAAATGCTTGAGTTGTATGCTGCTCTTTTATTGGACAGTCATTTTTAGGGTGGCTTGAGGGTGAAATGTGAATTGGAAGAGTTGGTCCCCTTGTTTGTAAGTAATTGATGAATGAATTTCAAGTTGCATCTGGTCTGCACAGCTAACGAACAATACTGTGAGCTGAAAACACGATAAGGCTACAACATCTAGAGAAAAGAGAGATAGAGGCAACGAAAGGCTGTCAACACTGATAGAGCTCCTGACATCTCCAAAGGTAACACTGGACCCTCTTTGAGGAGTCATGCAACACACGCACACACACTTCCATGCACACACACACTTGTACATAGACGCACAAAAACAGAAAATGTTTGCAGACCTCCTGACACCGAGACACCAAGAGTAGATTTGCTCTTAAACACAAACTTGATGTGTTTTTTCCCCTTACAACTTTTAAAATCACACACAAGTTTCACTTAGGGGCACCAAAAGTGTATTTGCCTGAAGAAACACAAAGGAAACCATCAAATATATTACTAAATAGTTAAAACGCTTATAAGTCCCGTCACTTCGTGAACAAGTTATGTCACTGATAAAAGCTACTGGCTTTATATTTGTCTGTCTAACTATATACTGTATGTTTACTGCATATATACTCTATTCTATGTACATTCTGTCTCCATATATCATAATAATTTCATATAACTCTTGTGTTTTAATGTCCTTTGAGAAAAAAAAACATTCTATTCTGTACTAAGATATGGTATGCTATGATAAACTATGTTGTACTACCCGAGGGCGCATCAGTGACATAACTCATTATTCCATCTATTCTGGCACAGCTACATGCACTTAAAATCTGAGCTGGGGGAAATCGCAGTTCACTCACAGAGACAGGTTGACACGCAGGACTAACAGATTAACGTACAAAGGGAATAGAGTACACTTAAAATTTAAAACACTCATCTATGACTGCGCCATATTGAAATATCAGTCAAGTCATCGCTGGCCAATGAGGAGTGGGAAAGGGGTAGAAGAGGGCAGGAGGTCGGTGTCTAGTCAGAGAAAAGGCTGGCGAAGGACTTTCGGATGTTGCGAATGGTCTCGGCCTTAGCCTCATCTTGGCCATCGCCGCCTCCAGAGCCGGACACGCCACGGAAGAAGGAGGAGTCACTGAAGGCGTTGAAGGCATTGGTCAGTGACTGGGATTTGCTGGGAGTTGAGGAGAGAGAACAGGGTGGAGGACAGGATGTGTGGAAGGAAGATGGGAGATTGTCCAGTTAAACAGAGAAAAATTGAAAAAGTACAGGAGACCACCGTTAAACTACAGTATCTCGTGAAAGTATAAGCCCCCCTTGAATTTTTCAACCTTTTGCCACTTTTCAGGCTTCTAACATAAAGATATAAAAATATTTTTTCTTTCAAGAATCGACAAGTGGGATACAATTGCGAAGTGGAACAGAATTTATTGGATATTTCAAACTTTTTAGCAAATAAAAACCCTAAAAGTAGGGCGTGCTTTATTATTCGATCCCTTTACTTTCAGTGCAGCAAACTCACTCCAAAACTTCAGTGAGGATCTCTGAATGATCCAATGTTGCCTGATGAGTACAATCCACCTGTGTGTATTCATGTCCCTGTATAAATGCACCTCCTTGTAATAGTCTCAGGGTTCTGATTAAAGTGCAGAGAGATCATGAAGAAACAGGAATACACCAGGCGGGTCCGAGATACTGTTGTGAAGAAGTTTAAAGCCAGATTTGGATCCAAAAAGATTTCCCAAGCTTTAATCATCCCAAGAAACACTGTGCAAGCAATCACATTGGATGGAAAGAGTACCAGATCATTGCAAATCTACCAAGACCCATGGTAAAACTAAACTTTCACTTCGAACAAGGGGAAGACTGAACCGAGATGCAGGCAAGAGGCCCATGATCACTCCAAATGACCTGTAGAGATCTACTACTGTGGAGGAAGAGTCCATAGGACAACAATCAGTCGTACAGCACACAAATCGGGCCTTTATTAAAGAGTGGCAAGAAGGAAGCCATTTTTCAAAGATATTCATAAAAAGTCTCGACCTGAATACAATTGAGAATCTGTGGGCAGAGCTGAAGACTGCTGCTATCCAACCTCACTGAGCTGGAGCAGTTTTGAAGGGTGGATTGGGCAAGAGTATTAGTCTATCAATGTACAAAACTAATAGAGACATACCCACGCAACTTGCAGCTATAATTGCAGGAAATTGTACAAAGATTTAATGCAACGAAGGGCGAATAATATTCACGTCCCACTTTTCAGGTTTTTATTTTTTTAAATATCCAATACATTTTGTCCGACTTCACAATTCTGCCCCACTTGTTGATTCTTGAATTTTATTATTTTAAAAAATATATTTATGTTTGAAGCCTGAAATGTGGCAAAAACAAAACTTTTTCCAATGCATTTGAGCCAAAAGTCAAGGAAGACTTTGCGCAAGGTCAAATATGTTTTGGGAATAATGTCATCATTAAAGGAATACATTTGTAATACAATGGCACCTCTACCTATGAATGTCCCTACATCCGTTCAAGTTATGCAAAGCCTTCATGGAAAAAAAAATTGTCACGATGTGAAAAAAATTCAAGCTATGAAATGTCAAACGAAATCAAACACCTCCTGAAACGTACATACATTTCTCGTATTTTTTTTTAAATTGTCCACTGTATTATAAAAAAAAATGTTGTTTTATGGTAATGCTGCATATTTGGCTTAAATACACAGAAAAAATGTGTGGTATTAATTATTCTTTGTATTTTGCTTCAAGATGGCCCTGCGGCTGAGTGGTTAGCATGTCGGCCTCATAGCTCTGGGCTCCTGGTTTCTAATCCAGGTCGGTCCAACTCTGTGAAGTTTGCATGTTCTCTGCATGGGTTTCCTCCGGGTACTCCGGTTTCCTCCCACATTCCAAAAAAATGGATGTTAGGGTTATTGGACACTCTAAATTGCCCCTGGGTATGGATGTGAGTGTGCATGGTTGTCCTTCTCCTTGTGCCCTGCGATCGACTGGTCACGGATTCAGGGTGTCCCCCGCCTCTGGCCCGGAGTCAGCTGGGAAAGCTCCAGCACCCCCGTGACCCTAAAGAGGATAAAGCGGTTCAGAAAATGAATGACTGGATGACTCGTTACCGGACTGCAATTGTAATCTCTTCCTTGGAGCGAAAAAATAAATACATTAAATCAGACATAGACTTTGTCGTCATCATTGACTTGACCATAGCCTAATTGTCATCATACCCAGCTGCGTATGACGAAATTGGTAAAATAACAACGCATATACGAATATGAACCAATGCTTATTGCATATATTTCAATAGAAGTGTGTCTCCCATTTCATATTGTTTTACCTCTTCTGTCATATTCTGCCTTTGTGTAGTATGTAAAAAATTTGCACGTCTGCATTCTGTTGAGTTTCGGTTTCCTCTGTCCTCCCACTGTATGTGACACTTTCTTTTTCATATTCATTTGGTGGGTTGAAACTGAAAACAAACCCCTGGTGTATTTCTTATATACTTGTCCAATAGAGATGATTCTTTCATATTTATGATGGATTTGTTTAGGTTTCAAATTAAATGGATGTTTTAGCATAGTCACTATTGTTTTAGCATAGTCACTATTGGGATCTACATGGATCTTACTTGAGCAGAGGGTGGGTTTTTGGTTGGGACGCTTGCTCGTCGTCCTGGTCCTCAGAAGGCTCCATGGCAGTTTCGGGTTCGGTATCCTGGGATGGAGAAGTGAGCTTTGCTTGAGGCTGTGCCTTAGCTGGAGACTGCACATTAGGCAGAGATTGACTGGCTTTGGCTGGAGACTGGACCTGCGTCTCGCCGGTAGATGGGGCGGTGTCCAAGTCCTCGCCAGGCTTGGGGTTGTGAGGTGTGGCCTGAGAGTTGGATGAGACTCTGGGAGGAGGAGGCGTTCTAGGTTTTGGCTGCAGCTGCGGCTTGGAGTTCCTGCGGACAGGAGGGATGGGCTTGGCAGGCGGAGTGGGTTTAGGTGGCAGGTCCTTTGGCTTTCCAGGAGCTTGGGCTGGAGAACCTGGGGGCTGAGGCTTGGGCTGCTCTGTGGTGGGGGCTGACACTGTATGAGAGGTAGCAGCCGAGGCTGTGGTTGAAGCCGGTGCTGCCGAGACTGCAGGCGAACACTGAGGAGGTTTTTCTGGGGTGGAAGCAGAAGCTGAAGTGGGTTTTGTGATGGACGGAGCTCTTGTCATGGGGGGAGGCCGCTGCACAGGAGGCTTTGCAATCGATCCAGACTTTTGGACTGGGCTTGGCTTCTGCACTTGAGCCGGTTTCTGGGCCTGGGCAGGCTTTGATGGACTCTCGGAAGACTTTTTGAATGTGTCTGACGATGACTCAACACTCTGTGTTTTGACTGATGGACCTAGAAATGGACATAGTAATAAAAAATATCAAACAAGGTGTGGAATTGTTTACACAAATACTATATCCACTGTTTTAGTTTTAAGATAATTTGTACTTGGGACAGCAATGTGACAGCAATGTGATTTTTGTTAATTTTTTCAGTAATTTTATTTAAGAAGCAAAATCTTTACACTCTGAGCTACTTTTTCCCTCCTATCTTATTGTTTTAGTAATCTACTTTGTCAGAGAGTTTTATCACGTCTCTGCTTTCATTTAAAGTGTGGCAAGAATAAGGAAGGGACTCGATAGACTTTAGAGTTGCATGATGGGGCTGTGGTTTACTCGATGAGCTTCAGTGAATGTAGGCGCTGAATCAATTCCTGCTGGTGGCAGTATGATTGTGTACTCCACACTGCTGGAGCCTATGCCAGGTGACTTCGGGCAAAGGGCAGACTACGCCCTAGTTTGGTTGCTAGTCAGCCATATGGCACACAGAGGGACAGACGACCATCCGCACTCACAATCAGACCGCCACCAGTAGGAATCGAGTCCACACCCACAACATCAGGCGGCTCGTAGAAAGATGATTCTCAATGAATTTGCTTTCGATCCAGAAATGTTTGCATATCTTTATTAGGTATAGCCGAAATGTTATCCCTATTCTATTGTAAGTTACTTAGGGTCACTTTACCTAGGAGTTACAAATAAAAATGTGCAAAAGTTACATATAAATAGAATTATATCAAGAGTGATTAATTAACTGAAAATGTAATTTCAGTTGTCTGTAGGCTAGGTGTTAGCCTGTATAGGGCAGGTTTCAGCTGGTAGTAGCACAGGCATGCTTTGTTCTCAGTTGTGAGCTGTCAATCAAGAGATTACGTGCTTTGACTTGAAAGCAGTGCTTAAATTAAAAGCTTTAGCAGGCTAATGATTAGCATTATTAGTGATGGTTCTTTTGAGCATATTTTGTTTTGGCCTGTGAGGTTGTTATTATTTTTTTTTGTATTTAATTTATATAGTGTACATTGCATTGCAATACAAAAGTGCCCTGTGCCCTGCGATTGGCTGGCCACTTATTCAGGATGTCCCCTGCCTGGTGACCATACAGTGGGGAAAATAAGTATTTAGTCAACCACCAATTGTGCAAGTTCTCCTACTTGAAAAAAATAGAAAGGCCTGTAATAGTCAACATGGGTAAACCTCAACCATGAGAGACAGAATGTGGAAAAAAAAACCTGAAAATCACATTGTTTGATTTTTAAAGAATTTATTTGTGAATTAGAGTGGAAAATAAGTATTAGGTCACCGACAAACAAGCAAGATTTCTGACTGTCAAAGAGGTCTATCTTCTAACGACGTCAAACAATGTTCCTACTCGTTACCTGTATCAATAGCATCTGTTTTACCTCATTATCGGTATAAAAGACACCTGTCCACAACCTCAGTCTATCACACTCCAAAGTCCATGATAGGTTCATAAATAAATAAATAGAATAAACCCAACAGTCCACTATGGCCAAGACCAAAGAGCAGTCATAGGACACCAGACACAAAACTGTAGACCTGCACCAGGGTGGAAAGACTGAATCTGCAATAGGTAATATGCTTGGTTTAAGAAATCAACTGTGGGAGCAAATATTAGAAAATGGGGGACATACAAGACCACATGGAGGGACCTAGTGAATGACCGAAAGAGAGCTGGGACCACAGTAACAAAGGCTACTATCAGTAACACAATGCGCCACCAGGAACTCAAATCCTGCACTGCCAGACTTGTCTCCCTGCTGAAGCCAGTACACATCCAGGCCAATGTTCCCTCTAAGCTGCGCGCGTGCGCAATTGCGCATTACTCTCGTCTTCTCTGCGCAGCAGCAATCATATGGCACGCAGTAAATAAAATCCAAACTTGTTTTTATTTTTAATTTTTATTTTGACCCCTTACCCCATGATGGCGCCGTTTATGCGGCAGCCAGTGGCAGTAGCTCGGTCCACTTTTATGTTTTTTTGCATGATTTACATTAAAAGTTAGAGGGAACATTGACATGCACCTGCTTATAGCAGGTGTTATACTGGTGTTCCCATAGCGAGCAATGATGTTGTCGCTCACATTGGTATTCAGTGCACTCAGGGAGGTTGTCTTTCTACCCAGACCAACAAAAAATTAAAGGGAACATTGATCCAGACCCATCTGCGGTTAACTAGAGAGCATTTGGATGATGCAGAAGAGGACTGGGAGAGTGTTTTATGGTCAGATGAAACCAAAATAGAACTTTTTGGTACAAACACAGGTTCTCGTGTTTGGAGGAGAAAGAATACTGAATTGCATCCGAAGAACACCGTAACCACTGCGAAGCATGGGACCATACCCACTGTGAAGCATGGGACCATACCCACTGTGAAGCATGGGACCATACCCACTGTGAAGCATGGGAACATACCCACTGTGAAGCATGGGGGTGGAAACATCATGCTTCGGGGCTTATTTACTGCAAAGGGACCAAGACAACTGATCTGTGTAAAAGAAAGAATGAATAGGGCCATGTCTTGAGAGATTTTAAGTGAAAATTTCCTTCCATCAACAAGCACATTGAAGATGTGATGTGGCTGGGTCTTTCAGCATGACAATGATCCCAAAAACAGAGCCAGGGCAACAAAGGAGTGGCTTGGTAAGAAGAATTTCAAGGCCCTGGAGTGGCCTAGCCAGTCTCCAGATCTCAACCCCATAGAAAATCTGTGGAGGGAGTTAAAAGTCTGTGTTGCCCAATCACAGCCCCAAAACTTCCCTGCTCTAGAGGAGATCTGCATGGAGGAATGGGCCAAAATACCAACAACAGTGTGTGAAAAGCTTGTGAAGTTACAGAAAACGTTTGGCCTCTGTTATTGCCAACAAAGGGTACACAACAAACTATTGAGATGAACTTTTGGTATTTACCAAATTCTTATTTTCCACCATGATTTGCAAATAAATTCTTTAAAAATCAAACAATGTATTTTTCAGTTTTTTCCCCACATTCTGTCTCTCATAGTTGAGGTTTACCCATGTTGACAATTACAGGCCTCTCTAATCTTCTCAAGTAGGAGAACTTGCACAGTTGGTGGTTGACTAATTACTTATTTGCCCCACTGTATATATCTGGGACAGGATTCTGCACCCCCCATGACCTTTATGGGGATAAGCAGTCTAGGAAATGAATGAATGAGTGAATGCAATGCAAAATATTGCTACGCTTCATGTCATGTCTTTGTTCATTTTTATGACCAAATTCAAATAAAGATTTCAATCAATCACTCAATTGATAAAGAAATGGATACTGAAACAAAAAAGGAAGATCTAACTTGCAGACATCCGAATTACTCAGAGTTATCCTCTGTGATGAAAAGCCAGAATAATCCCAGAGAGTAGCTGGATTTATGGAATCAGATTTGTGTTAAAACGATTCAAACAACTTTTGGCATCAAGCAAAACTTTCCAAGTTGCAACTGAGAAAAAAAAAGTCTTTAATGAAATGTATGCAAACAAAGTTATCTAAAAAGTTGACTTCATTGGTCAAATGGGTTTCCTGTGCCTTTTTCGGTGGCCTGGGAAATCTATTTGACCAATGAGGACACCTTTCCCTTAAAGCACGTACACCAGTAATATTTGATTAGAAGTCGTAAAAGGATAAACTGGGAGTGCAATAGAAAAGCAAGGCAATAAGAAAGAGAATTGTGTTTCGTAAGCAAAAATGCAGGTGGCACAAGTAAGAAAGTTTGACATCAAGAGCAGAAGTCTGTCAGTAAGAACATAAAAACTTGGAAATATTTTTTGTGTGCAGTTCAACTTTTTAGAAGACTTTGTTTGCTTGAGTTGCATTATTTTGCTTAGTCTTTGTTCAACTTGTGAAGTCTTGTTTGATGCCAAAAGCATTTTGGCACAAATCTGATTTCATATGATTTTTTATTGAGTATTGCGGCTGCCTGGCGACCGATTGTTAGCACGTCGGTCTCACAGTTCTGGGCTCGATTTTTTTTAAATTTCCATTCATTCATTGGAAAAATTAGTTTTGATTGTGGATAGAGAATGAATTAATTTCAGACGTCAAGACACAGCTGTCAAAGTTGTCGAACACGAAAAAAATGCTTTTCAGTATTGATTCATTCAGGTTTCATAAAACCTTGAAGTTGAGGATGTTGGCTGGTGGCTTTGCTTGAATCTGGTACACCCTCTTTAACACCAACACTCTGGAAGAGAGCAATTGGAAAATAAATTACTGCCAATGAAACTGAAACAAAATCCCCAATACCCTGTATTGTCCGTAGTACAATTATAACCTCCAGTACCTGCGTGGGTGCAGAAGAGGGGCTCATTTTCTGGCCTTTAGGGGAGCGACTTGGTGAGCGGGAAACAGAGGACTTTTTTGCAGCTAGGACCTGGCTCATCTTAGCCAGTACCACATCCGATATTAGCTGGCGATCGTCTGCCTGGTGATCGCCAACAAGCTGCATTGATGAGCCCATCACCTGGGAACACAATCAAATTGAGTTCCCATCCAATTAACCAGCTGTATTTATTTGAGTATGACGTGCACACGTGTATGACGCACACCCATAATTTGTGACTAAATATTGTTTTTTTTCCACTTTTTCTCAGCTCACATGAAAGGTTCCACTGGCACTGGTAACTGGGAAATGCTGAACAGATGTCACCATGACAAAACATTTATTCACAACATATGCTTTGGAAACCTGGTAAAACACATTACTACCAGTATGAACACAATTCTCTAATGGAATTTCTAATTTAAATCCTTAAAGTCTATTACATCATCATTATATTTAAAATGTTTCAAAATCTGATTTATCATCATCATCAGATTCACCCAAAAATTGATTCCATTCTTCCTGAGCAAGGATAGCGCTGCCTGGGCAGACTCAAGTGAGCGGCTGCCCCGCTAACATTTCTCTGGAGCAACTTTTTTTATTATGCCCTCCCCTATAAATTTGCCGAAGGCTATTTGGAGGGGTCTGGCTTTTGTAAAAGAATGCAGATTATTGCCACCTGGCGGACAAAGACAGGTTTTACGTCTCCCATCATAACGGCTGCGGAGAGGACTTTTTCACCAGAAAGGTCAGTTTTCACAGGGATTCGTATGTCATTGTAAACAAACTCAGCTTTCCCACAAAATGAGATAAGCCACTTGTGGAAGACTTCCTGTATGTGGTCCCAGTTTTTGTCCAACTTTCTTACGTCTTTTCGAATCTGTATCCGTTTTAGCTACTGCAACCAAGATGGCGCCGTTCAAGCGGCAGCCGGCGGCGGCGGTAGCTCCGTCTACTCTTCCTCGTTTTGTGGTTTTACTGCTTTTATGTCTTAATGATTTGATGATTCCATTTAATTTGATTTGCTTTGTACTTCGTGCTTTTCCTTTGCTGTTCTGTCTAATCACCCTCTCGCTACTGCCACAATGAAATTTATCGAATATGGGATGCATAAAGTTATCCATCCATCCATTATTAATGATTTACAGAAAGAGGGAAGTACTTTTGTCATTAATAGATGAGAAATGGGAAGTACTTTTGTCATTAATAAATCACATTTAAACAACATTTTAGGTTCATTTGAGTTTCAATTGGATTTATTTAATAAGGGACAGCACATATTAAAGAACATATTTATATTCATGTTAATGAACATATATTTAAAAAAAAACACACACACAAACACACACACAAGCACACATGCACACCTCCACGAAAACCCCAACAAAACATGACATTTAAAGGGGCTCCCTTTTTCCATCAGAAATCTGCTTTTAGAAGTAAAAGCTGCAGCTGACACTTGCCGCTGAGAGGGTGAGATCCCTCAGAACTTCTCCCCTTGAAAAGCTCAGGCTTGGTCGTCATGGCAATAAGAGCCACATTCCCCATTGGACAGCAAGTGTTTAGGGCAGATTGGGGGATATCTCGTTTGTGTGGGAAGACAAAAAAAACTGACCAAGATTCTTGAGTCTCGGCATATTTTAAGGAAAATCTGTCATGTAAATTTTATTATAATACATTAGGGCAGTTTGTGTGTATGCATTGTGTGAAATGTCTTCTTTCATATTTGATATTCAATTTAGCCCATCTACTGAGGTTATGTTCAACAGGAAGCAAATCTATTGGTCCTATGAGTTTAAATGAGGCCATTTGTTCTTCTGATGCTGTGTGCAAATTACAATTATAAGTCACCAAATGGTCCCATCGGCAATTCCCTCACCTCGGTGATATAGTCGTTGCCATCTTTACCGCAAATGGCCTTAACAGCACAGATGTCCAGGCCACCGAATATTTCTGAGCAAGCATCGACCCACAATTTATACCTGCGATGGATACAAACATCCAACAATGGCAACGTGTTAGAGCAGTTTAACTCGGACACGATTCACAAAAGCTTCCTGAGCAATAATAACGCTGTGCTTACTTGTCAGTCATAGCCACTTGCTCTAACATGGCTGAACCTGTGTTGCTCTTCCAATTACCAGAGATAGATGTTCGCCTGCAACAGGAGCATATTTCATTTTTAGTGAATGCAACCTCCAATTACGAATAATCTCATCACAAACACACAATCGTGCATACAAGAATTACATCATATAATTTATTGAGTGGTTAGCGTCTCGGCCTCACAGTTCTCGGGTAGTGGGTTCGAAACCAGGTTGGTCCACCTGTGTGGAATTTGCATCTTGATCCCAAGGCTGCATGGGCTTTCTGTGGGTACTACGGTTTCCTCTCACATTCCAAAGAGGGTACAAACTTTGTAGATTGATTGAAGACTCTAAATTGCCCCTAGGTATGAGTGTGAGGGGCTGTTTGTCTCTTCGTGCCCTGTCATTGGCTGGCCACCAATTCAGGGTCTCCCCCACCTTGTGCCTGATGTCAGCTGAGGTAGACTCCAGTACCAACCAAGACTAACAACACAATTCTTTACTATGGTGTAATTCTAATGCAAGACTTTTCTTACTTTGTAGACCCTACTTGTTTCAATATGCAACATCTCACTTATGCGTTTTATATTTTTATTTGAATTTTTATTGACTATTTTTATTTTGTTTCTAACTGCCATTAATGTGATGAAAATTACTGTGTTGAATTGTGCTATAGAAATAGCGTTGCTTAGTGTTAATTATTATATGAATATAAATATCCATTGAAGCGTAAATAGTTAATAAATGCCTCTGAAAGGGCCTGTCGAATTAAGCAATATTGGATCCTTAGAGGCAGGCAGATTCTTAATAAAGTTCTTGCGTTTGCATTAGAACTCAACAGCTCTTCACTACTTACATGTAAGCCTTATAGTCGACGCCAATCTTCTGCACTCTGATGTCATACTTGGCGTCTATGAACGGCTCTGTCGTGCAGTAGGTTTGAGTGATGGCCACCACGCTGGCGATATCCTGGAAGTCGCTCAAGTTATCCACTTTGACCTGAGGAACACGTAATGGCTATTACTCTATTAGCATACTTAAAATATTTAACACTCCCCACTATGACAGATCGTACAAAGATGAATGTTAATATGTCCTGTGAGCTTGATAGTGATGCACAACATGACATGACATCTTCGGTGTATGAAAAAACAATAACGCTGTCTTTCCTAAGAATGACTTGCCTTTCCCATTCCGGAATGGGCGTGTCCAATCTTCACCACAACAGGGAAGGTTGGTGTTGTGATCTGAAAAAGAGTGCAAAACACAATTGTGTGTTTTATTTCTGCCATTCTAAAATGCAGTGTCTTTATAATACTAAGCCCTAAAGCAGGGGTTGGCAATGAATTCCACAAAGAGCCGCAATGGGTGCACGTTTTCGTTCCAACCCATATGAGGAAACCATTCCACCAATCTGGTAGATATACAATCAGTGGATTGCAGTTAGGTGCTTCTTGTTTCAGCAGAAATCTAATTGTTTAAACTGTCAGTGTTGGATCAGTTGAAACAAAAACTTGCACCTGCAGGGGCGCTTGAGGACCGGATTGCCCACCTTTGCTCTAAAGCAGGGGTCGGGAACCTTTTTGATGAAGAGAGCCATAAACAAGTCATATTTTCAAACCCGTACCATACCCAGACTTTAAAAGTAAGAAATACATGGAAATGTGAGCATTTCTTATTCATTTCACCAATTTGAAAGTAAAAAAAAAAGTCTGATTTATTTTGAAAACATTATTTCAGTGTTGTTAATCAATGAGTATCAATGAGAGAATGCATGCAGAGGTATCCAATGAAGAAAAAATATGATTTAAAAAGGCGGAGAGCCGTATACACCCATCAAAAGAACCACATATGGCTCCCGAGCCATAGGTTCCCTACCCCTGCTCTAAAGTATTTCATTAGAGTAGTAATTGTAAAGATGGTGCCAATGGACAGTCCCAAAATGTGTTTCAATCCTAAAGATTTGTCTTTAGTTGCTAGAACATTGTGACTCTTTACACCTTGGTCTAATTTAAAAGAAATTCATGTTCTATTGAGTTGAGATTTGGGAACTACATTGGACACCAGGTGTTTTGCTTTGAAAAATAATAAAATAAATAAATAAATAATCATCATAGACTCGACAAAAGCCTAATTGTCATCATACCCAGCTGCAAATGACGAAATTGGTAGTGCTTCTCCATAATGTGCGTTTTCCTGGCAAAGACCCAAATAAGTGATGATTTTAGACTCGTTGGCATTCTGCCATCATGGATACATCGCATCAAAGAAGCAGTCTTGCTGCTTTCTCTTCTGACTTCAGTGAACTGGAGGCAACAGGTGACTATTTCATAAATGGCTACAGTAATCCCTCAGATTTCGTAGATAATGTAGACCACACATGGCGACGATAATCGAAAAACTGCAAAGTAGGATCACACCTATTATTACTACCATACTATGTTTTTTTCGTTTATACAAAAATACAAGTACACTAGTACAATTATCAAGAAATGTATTTATTAAATATTACAGTTATAGGCATATGAAAAGACTGAAATGTATATCTAATTATAATTATAATTTATATATTTAAACGTAAATACTTTAGGTACTGTAACCACACTGAAAATAGTTCCAAAGCGCTTAATTAAAAACAAAAACAAAACTCCCCACTGTCAGCACTCAAACAGAAACTAAAGTTCCCAATCCGATGAGAAAGCTCTTTTTCTGGATAAAAGCAATGGCTACCGCTGCGCACCATTTTTCTTTTCCAGAGCTGAGCTGAGTTAAGTTGGTGGATTCCCGACCTTCCTGTATGGAGTTTGCGTGTTCTCCCTGGGCTTGCATGGCTTTTCTCGAGATACTCCTGTTTCCTGCCACATCCCAGAAACATGCATGGTAGGCTGGTTGAACCCTCTGTATTCGTGTGAGCATGAATGATTGTCCATCTTCTTGTCCACTACGATTGGTTGGCCACCAATTCAGGGTATCACCCGCCTAGTGCCAATAGTTGGCTGTGATAGGCTCCTGCGACCCCCACAACTCTTGTCCACATAGGAAGGTCCGAACAAAGGATTAAACCCTTGAACTCAGAACTGTGAGGCCAACGCACTAACCACGCGTACACCAGGCCGCCCTGCTGGCTTTTGTTTCACATTAGACAAATTCAATACTGCATGCTGTGGATTATTGGGATTTTCTATTGCAAATAGAGTGATTAGAAAAGAAGTCCATCTACCCATTCGCTGCTTTAATCATCTTTGACATGTGATATGCTTTTCACTGGATTGCACTTGAATTTTCTGCAAAAATTAACTCGCCTATGGACGCCCGCGGTTCAGGAAGTAGTGGGTAGGATATCATAAAGACAGAGGGGAAAGAATGGTCGTTTTTTTTCAATGCTATGTGTGAGGAGGCTGTGCCTAACTTGTCGGCTGCATAAGAGGCTCCCTGTGCGCGACCCTCTCAGCATTCAGGACCAGCGTGCCAGGCGATCCAACGATTGTAAGTTTATCCGTGTGTTGTCGTCCTGAGAGAGCAAGTGAGAGGGGAGGGGGGCAGGTGACGAGAAGCAGCCTTTGCTAATCCATTTTTCCTTCAGCCTGGATTCAGAGGTTCATTTGAAACCTGAGAAATCATTTCTATCCAAAGCGTCTGAAACTCGAGCTCTCCGGAGCTCATCTTTTTATATCTATCGTGTCTTCAATTCTGATTTTCATTCAACTTGAACTTAACGGCATTGGAAAAGATTTGTTTTATTTGTGGGTGTCAGCGGGAGTCTCATCATGACCGTGACCCACGTGAGGAGTGTACGTCTGGGGCTCTGGGTGCTCCTTTTGCTGGGAGCAGGACCGGTTGTGGATGCATGCAGCTGCCACCCAGCTCACCCACAACAGCTCTTCTGCAGTGCCGAAACGGGTGAGTTGGAGATCATTAGTTCCTCTTCAAGTACAAAATTGTAAAAACACTCCTCTTGATTGTATACTGATTGTGTCTTTTGAGCCTATTTTGGTGCAAAACACACACCAGAGCCCAATTTTTACTTTATAACAGCATTCCTGCAACTTCTTACACCATTTAAAAGCCCAAAATTCTCACGCCAATGTTGTAAGGTGCAAAAATGAGACAAGAAAGTGACAAGAATAAAACTTGTACTCAAGCTATTTGTCTTATATTTTTTTAAATTAATCAAGATTTTTAAATATTATTCAACACAGTTTTGAATTCAGAATTTTGAGGAAATAAATCATTATAATAGGAATTTGCAAATTTCAGTATGTGGAAAGAACCAGTCACCACCTCAGATGTGAAAAAAATGAAAAATGGTGTCAGAAGTCAGACTTTTGATGCTCTCAAGAGTCTTGTATGGTCATTTGATAAAATGTCTACCTAAATTTAGTTTGCTATGTTTTTTGCCCAAATCTTTGTTTTTACAAAATAGAAAAAGCACAATTTCAGCAATTCCAACTTGTTAAAAAAATGTAGGTTAAACAGACACTAAGATAAAACGCTAGATTAAACTATTTGCATTCTGGTGCCATTTTTATATTCTATTTGTCAAAGATTTCTTTTCATTACGACAACTGTTAAAAGTTCGCTGAGAAACAAAGATAGAAGTATTAAGCTAACATTAAAATCATTTTTTCTTTGAAATCACAATAAACATGTGACAAGGTTTTTTTTTGTCACATACTGTAAGAATTAGAGGTAAAATCGGGCCGAAAAAATTTGGCCCAGCTTGGTTTGCAGGACCGAGCCCAAAAGAAACCTGAAATTTCTTATTTTATTTGTCAGGACTCGGTACTTCTGAGTAGGGGGCAGGAGGGGTGATTTATGATAACAGATTAAAGCCTGTCTTTTGCAATGAAATCTAAGTTAAACAATACTTTGTTTTCTTTTTTGTTTTTAACACAAGCCAAAACAACACTGCTGAGCACTTGGCTTCACCAGAAATCTAGAGTATCTGACAGTGGGTCAAAATGTGTTGTGAAACTGTGGCTTTGAGCTGCTTTTAAAAACCTGCTCACATGCTAAATCTATGTTATGAGAGCATAATTAGGAGTATTTTTTCAGGACAGCCAAAATGTGTCCTGCGTCATTCACAAAGACCAGAATGTTTTGGTGCAACCATAGGAGCTTTGATCACATGATGCCTTTATATAACAAGTGCACTTTGAGTGGAAGGAAAGATGAAGAATTGTGGAAGTTTTTAGCCGCCATGCTTGTGAGGATTAGCAATGACATTTGAATGTGTCACTAGCCTCTCAACATTCTTCACTCTTGTGAAAAATAACATCAAAGCAAAAGTAGAGGTTGTATTCAGCTGTCGTCAAGATTTGATCTTGGTCATTCGACTGCAACTCTAATGATTTTTTTGCTACTTATGTCTTTGTCGAACTCTGCAAAACAATATAGGGAATTTGAATATTTAGTGGTCCCACAGTCCATGTTGTTTTGCACGAATTGGCTGCTGGCGGTCTTTAGTTGACCCATTAGCATCGTGAGAGTCAGTGCAACTCTTGAATAAAGCCGAACATCTGACGAATATCCCATCTGTACAAACCTTGAAAGATTCCCAAGCCATGTCTATGTGTGTGTGCGTACGGGAGAGAAGCCAAGCCAGCTTACTCCATCGCTCTCCCTTTCCTTCCACTTCATTTCCATGTCTATAGGCTGGGCCCAATGGTCTGCATACTAACAATATCAATGTGAAAGCCCACTGACAGTGCAGCTTTGTGAGGATGACAAGGGTACCGATTCATCTGGGCCGAGGGATGTTTTTTACAACATCAGTTCTCATGGTTTAAGTTTGCAATATGATGTTCTTGTATACTCAAAAAATGTGGGAATTTTTAACATTAAAACACTGGGTTGGAGAAAATGTTATTCTGTAAGTAAACATGTTTAAAAACACTCCTAACATCTGCCTGTTTACTTCCTGTTTATTTGTGTTCGCAGGCCAAGTCTTGCCAGAAAACAATTGTTTTAAAAAATTGTTCCATGGCAATTCCTGCCAATTTGACTCTTGTTTAATTCTTGCAGAAACGTGTCAAAGCAGCAAAGAAATCAAGTCTGATAAAGAAATCACGTCTGACAATGATGTATACGTTTTCTTTAATTGATTTCTTCATCAATTTAAAGCACCCTGTTTGACAAAACAGAATAGTCCAAAACCAGGCTTATGGCACTCTTCACACTGCTGGACACCCAATTTAGAGGGCCTGTATTAATAATGCTCGCTATTGCTCGGAGCAAAGACATAAACTACATTATTGATCCACCGTTTCCTATAGTGAGTTTACTTTTTAACATTTGTTTATTCGGATATCTATCCTGTCTATCTTTTAAAGGCTCATTAAATACCCAAACCCAAAGCCAATATGCCCTGAAATTGGTGCTAGTTATATTTGGTTTGGTGCCTGCCTGCATGTAATTCATCTGCTCATAATATACGCAGATGGAAAAGCACTTTATGCTTCTGTTTTCTTTTTTTTCTGGCTAATTGCTTAAAAATATTTCCACATCGGCTCATTGATCTGATCTGTACAAACAGCAATGTGAATTCTGTGTTATTTACCATCAACTGGTGGCATTTCTTCATTGTGCTCAGAAGAGATTTAAATGGTCCAGTTTATTTGCTACGCACCATGTTGATTTTTTGCCTGAGTGGTCAATAAGAAAGCAGAACCATCGCTGCTTTTCAATTATATCATTCTGTGATTTAAAGAATCCAATCTTATAGCGGCATAAGGTATAGAATTAGAGCAACAGTTTTATCACACTCTAGATTTCTAACAAAACACTGACAGATAATGATAGAAAGTAAACAGGTAAGCGTGAAATATTTTGAGTGTTAATGTTGCATGTCATGGTCAGCAGAAACGGTGCTCAGACGTTTGGTCTCTGTTCTTTTGGTCGCCGGCCCTTTGGTCGCCGGCCTTCTGGTCGCCGTCCTTTTGGTCACCGCTCTTTTGGTCCCTGCTCTTTTGGTCCCTGCTCTTTTGGTTCCCGTTGGTCGCCGCTCATTTGGTCGCCGGCCTTTTGGACGCCGTTAGGGTTAGGGTTTAATATCTAAGTACATTTGACAACCCTAACCCTAATGGCGACCAAAAGACCGGCGACGAACGGGGACCAAAACAGCGGGGATCAAAAGACCAGCAACCAAAAGACCAGTGACCAAACGTCTGGTCACGACAGAAATGTATGTTTTATTTTGGTGGGTTCCTCCCTGCAAGGCTCACCATGGCAGGCTTGTAATTTACTTCTGGAGTTTCCTTCCCTGTCTACATTTGGGAAACAGGTGACGATTGTGTTTCTTTCTTGAACTCACTTGAGGTTCCTGGAGGTCAATAAACCCTGATCGACAAACTGCCTCTTGTCCAACCTTGTGCTTTTGAGTGCAGCTGTGTGTTCACCTAACCGTTGTAACAGACGCTCTGTCCAATATGAACTCATCTGAGGCCAAAAAGCTGAGACCTGCCCGAGGTGTCCATGGGCTAAGCTAGAAGGAAGAACACCTCAATGCTCTTAGTCAGGCAGTCAAATGACTCTCCCAAGAACAGTTCTGTGGGAACAAGAGCGTGGCTTCAGATCGAGCAGCTGGGCCAACAAAAGCTACACTTGTGGCTGAGTCATCATGCGTCGACAGCAGCAGTTAAACCATGACCTGACCTCCTGCACCTTCGTCGATGACTCTTGGGTCACACAGTATCACACCCCCACACCTTGCGCTTCCTGACAGATTGTTGGGGGAGACGGTGAATTGCCGCACCTTTTTGTTTCATTTTAAGAACATGCCCCAAATCTATGGGTGTGAGGAGCACAAACTAGCTTTCATGGTCTCTCACCTAACAGGTCAAGCAGCTGAATGGGCTACTATGGAGTGGGATATAGGATCCCCGGTCTGCATCTCAGTAGAGTGTTTACAACAGCACAAGAGTGTTTGATTGGTGGTACTCGACAAGCGAAGCAATATGGGCCCTGGAGAGTCTGGAGCCTGGAATGGCCAGTGTGGCTGAGCACGTCATCTGGTTTTGGGTTGCAGCAGAAGAAATTCGATTGAATGATGCAGCTCTATGGGACTCATTTCATCGCCGAATTTCCTAAAATAGGACCATCTGCCACCCCAGGAGAATCCACCAGACCTGGAATCCAGGTGCTCGGACGTTTGGTCACCGGTCTTTTGGTCCCTTTTGGTCGCCGGTCTTTTGGTCGCCGATCTTTTGGTCGCCGGTCTTTTGGTCGCTGGTCTTTTGGTCGCTGGTCTTTTGGTCGCTGGTCTTTTGGTTGCCTGTCTTTTGGTCGCCTGTCTTTTGGTCCCTTTTGGTCGCCGGTCAAATGGTGACAGAGAGTTTACCGTTGAAGCCAGTTCACAAAATTATATATTATATTCATGAGAGAGAGTTTAATATCTAAGAGAGAGAGAGAGAGTTTAATATCTAAGTACTGTTTAATATCTAAGTACATTTGACCGGCGACCAAAACACCAACGACCAAAAGACCAACGACCAAAAGACGTCCGGTCAAGGGAATTCATGGTGGATTTGGCTTCCCGGCTGGATCATCTTCTTCTCAGTTTTGGGGTTTCCTTAGTTTAGGAGACGCAGTCCGACTTTGCATTGCTCCACTGGGAAAGTCACTGAGTGGGGGGAGAGGGTTGAGAAGATTTGTCTGATCAACAGGGTTAATTGCAGGCATGTATTTTTTCTAAGCTTGACCTATCACCTGTCAGAATTCAAGTGGGGGATGAGAGGAAGACAGGTTTCAACACCCCATCACAACATTTTGAGTACTAATGCCATTTTGAGTACTAATGCCATTTTGAGTACTAATGCCATTTTGAGTACTAATGCCATCCCAATGCCAATGCTACCACTGTTTTGCAGAACATGACCAATATTGTCTTGCGCGACTATCTGAAACATTTTGTTTTTGTGTGTTTAGAGGGGGTATTCCCCTGCTGCTAGAACACTGCCTATACATTAAAGCTATAAAAAGCGAATTTCATGTGCTCTCAGTAAGTGTCCTTGCTCACATAACATCTCCGGATAAGATGGAGAGGGACCCTGCTAAGGTGTCCAACATTCAGGATTGGCCCGAACCCACCAACAGGAAGAAGGTGCAGCAGTTTCCTGGGTCCGCTAACTTCATCCATAATTTTACTATTGCAGCTTGACTACATGCCCTAATGTCACCGACTTCAAACGGACTCCTCAGGCCACTGAGGCATTCTGCCATCTAAAGAAGGCATTTGTCTCTGCCCTGATACTCCCCTTGACCCATGGCTTCAGTTTGTGGTGGAAGTGGATGCCTCAAACATGGATCTTAGTGCTATTATCCTGCAGTTATCCGAGAGGGACAACCGCCTCAACCTGTGTACCTTATTTTCACGAAAATTGACACCTCCCGAGAAGAACTATTGCGTTGGTGATAAGGAGCTCCTTGCTGTGCAAGTGGCATTAGAAGAATGGAGGCACTGGTTGAAAGGGATCTCCTCTTCATTTTTTGGCAGGACCAAAAGAGCCTGGAGTACATCCGCAAGGCCAACAGGATCAATCCCAGGCAGGCCAGGTGGTCTTACAGGCTGTTTTTAAAGGCCGGGCTCTAAGAACGGGAAGCCGGATACTCTCTCCGCCTCCACAATCCGACACCTTCGGCCAATGCCCAGAGTTCTTTTGATTCCAGTTGTGTTTACCTCCCCGTTGTAACAGTTGTTATAAAAAATGAACATTTAATCGTATGAACCTGCGTAAGAATAAGTCATACAGACAACAAATGAATTTATGTTTAACAGTAATGACATGTATGATATGTTGTCTTTATCAGAGAATCAATTTATAGTTTAGATCTTTCATTCATTCAATTTCTGAACTGCTTTCTCTACAATAGGGTCGCGGGGGTGCTGGAGCATATCCAGGTTGACTCTGGCCCGAAGGTGGGGATACTTTGAATCGGTGGCCAGCCGATCGCAGTGCACAAGGAGACGCACAACCTTACACACACACACACACACACACACACACACACCCATACCTAGGGGCAATTTAGAGTGTCAAATCAGCCTACCAGGGCGGCCCGGCAACTGAGTGGTTAGCGGGTCAGCCTCACAGTGCCCCTGTGCGGAATCTGCATGTTCTCCCCTGCCTGTGTGGGTTTTCTCCAGGTATTCCGGTTTCCTCCGATATTCCAAAGACATGCATGGTAGAATGATTGGACACTCTAAATTGCCCCTAGGTATGAGTGTGAGGATGAATGGTTGTTTGTCTCCTTGTAACCTGCGATTCGCTGGCATCCAATTCAGGGTGTCCCCCGCCTCTGGCCCAAAGTCAGCAGGGATAGGCTTCAGCACCCCCCCCTCTCCCCGCCACCTTAGTGAGGATAAAGCTGTTCAGAAAATGAGATGAGCCTAGTTTAGATCATTTTTATTTTTAAATTTCGAATTAGTCTTAATGGAGATTTTTCTTCTGATACAATTTTCATTAAAATCCACAATTATTGACTCAGCTGACTTAGGGCATTAAACGGGTGACTTCCTAAATTGGTGATCAGCCAATTACAGGCTACGAGGAGACAGACAACCATTCAACCTCACACTCATACCTAGGGGCAATTTAGAGTGTCCAGTCAGCCTACCATGCATGTTTTTGGAATGTGGGAGGAAACCGGAGTACCCAAAGGAAACCCATGCCCAAGGATGAGAAGAAAAATCTCCATTAAGAACATGCAGACGCCACACAGGTGGACTGGATTCCAACCCAGGACTCTAGAACTGACAGGCCGATGCGAAAACCATTTGTTGTTATTTTTAATGGGGGGGGGGGGGGGCAGACTGATGCCAATTGACTTTTCCCCTTCACAGCTAGGTATATTCTCTTAAAATCTTTTAGTTTAACTTGAAGTAAAATATTTTTATGGACCATGTTTGGTTGAGGGATATACCTCTGTCTTTTTTACAGAGCAAACTGACATTAACAGGTTCTTCTCTTAGCTGTTGGATGAGACAATTTTACACTACGTGCCAAATTAATCGTATTCGCAGGACAAATATGAGCAGTCCTCTTGTGACGAGGAAGAAGGAAAGATAACTGGAAGCCAAGTTGAATTGTCTGTGAAATGTGTATTGCACTTTATTTTTTACATCCTTTTCTGAGTCCAGTCACTTTTCTTCTTGACAGTCATCAGGGCAAAGATTGCCGGGGAAAAGATTGTGTCGCCTAGCAACAGCTCCTCTCCCTACATGAAGATGATCCAGTATGAAATAAAGATGATCAAGGTGAGATGTGATGCCTGTGGCAATACAAACTATGTATATACAGCACAAGTAATTTTTTTGGCGCAATTTTATTTTAGATGCCAAATATTATACAGTAGGCTTGTACAGTTCTGGGGTTGTGGGTTCAATCCCTGTTCGTTTCTCCCCGTGTGGAGTTTGCATGTTCTCCCTGGGCTTGTGTGGGTTTTCTCACATCCCAAAAACATGCATGGTAGGTTGGTCGAAAACTCTAAATTACTTTTAGGTATGGGTGTGATTATGAATGCCCCGTCCATGTGCCTTGTGATTGGCTGGCCAACGATTCAGTGTCCTCCCCGTCTGGTGCCCGTAGTTAGCTTAGATAGCCTCCAGCACCCCTTCCATCCCTTGTGGGGATAAGTGGTTTGGAAAGTAAATAAATTAATATGATACATTATTGAACAAATAACAACATAGATATGAACAGGCTAAATAGGCATCTGTCTGAGCACTACACAAAATTTCAGATATAATCAATTCAATACACGTAGTACAGAGATATATGTTTTAATGCTTCTAAATCTTTGCTGGCACGTTCTACCTGCACATGATGAAATTTCTTTTTTGAAAGAGATTAAGTGTGACCCATTTGTCAAGCGTTCATGCGTTATGCCAATTTAGAAGCAATTGGACAAAATTTCAAATTCATTTTGCAAAGAACCTTGGAATTCGGAAAATCACCCTGAGAGGGCCACTCAGGGCAAAAATGGAAAACATCTTGCATGTTAGTGTAAAGCGTTTTTCTTGGGTCTAATCATGATTGGCTTAAAGAACAAAACTTTATGTTACAAACTTTATCAGGCTTTTTTCTTTGAGGAGAGAGGGATTCTTTCCTTCTATATTTTTTTCATGTTACACTTGCTACTAAAATAGCAGACATGCCAATGAACATTCATTTTCTGAACCGCTTATCCTCACAAGGCTCACAGGGCGTGCTGGATCCTATCCCAAGTGACTTTGGGCTGGAGGTGGGGGACACCCTAAATTGGTGGCCAGCCAATCACAGGGCACCAGGAGACTGACAACCAATCACACTCACACTGATACCTAGGGGCAATTTAGACTGTCCAACCCACCTACCATGCAGGTTTTTGGAATTTGGGTGGTAACTGGACTACCCAAAGAAAAGACACACAGGCCCAAACAGGAAGACCGACCTGGATTCGAACCCTGAACCCCAGAACTGTGAGCCTGACGCACTAACCACTTATACACAGAATCAAACTGTCATAAAACTACACCTTTTGAGAACAAATCCAAATTATGTTTGTTCAATGAACTGATTAGTGGATGGACAGTATACTCCAGTATACCAGATAATCTGCAAGCTATTTTCGACCGGGTGGTTTAAGAATTCTCATGCTTGAGTGCTACCTGGAAAAAGTTAGAATTCCATTCCTCGTGTGCTCACTTTACCACAGTAATGCAGGAAAAATGGAAAAAGTAATCTAATAAAATTGTATTCCTTCCATAAAAATCCTGCACATCCACCCATACTCTCTCCAATGTCTTTTACAAACATGTAGATGTTCAAAGGGTTTGACAAGGCTAAGGATATTCAGTATGTGTACACGCCTGTCTTCTCATCTCTTTGTGGAGTTAAGCTAGACTCCAACAACAAAGCGGGATATCTCCTCTCAGGTACGAAAATTTCTGATTTTTATTTCAAATGTCATGTAAAACAGCAGCATTAGTGTAAGCAAATACTGTGACTTTGTATTGCTTTGCTGCTAAACAGGAAGTATGTGGAGTGACGGGAGGCTTTCGATTGGACAATGTGACCTGGTTGAGTCCTGGGACAATTTATCACTCTCACAAAGGAAGAATCTCAACTACAGATACCAGATGGGCTGCGAATGCAGAGTGAGTCAGGGTTTTTCATGCAACCTTTGTAAAAATTCAGAACTGTCAATGATGCACAATGATGGCACAGGAAACAGAAACTACAGCTAAAATTTATTTTCTAATCCCTGTGATTCGTTATAATATATCAATTAAGGTATTGCACAAAGTATCATTTGCCCAAGTCAAAGTTTTTTTGCCAATTGGATACTCGAACTGCGTGCTAGAAAAATCTCATTAAGATGTAATTTGGAGGACAATGATCTTTTGGATAACACTGGAAAATCTCAATTTCCTGTTGGAGAAGAAAAAGATTACTGGTACATCCTTTTGTGGTTCTCTAATGTGATGCATTTGGAAAGAGTCCCAAAAACACGACATTTTATCCCAACACCTGCTACTCAAGTGCTAAAAAAACAAGGAGATGGGGATAGTGTCGTTTTATATTGGACTTCCTGGTTCCTATCGTTTGCCTTTAGAAACAATAACCTGATAGTTTTCAATCCTAATGAGTTGGGTGATTAAATGGAACACATCATAGCTAATTTTGGGAAAAAGGCTGGGCCTGAAATGGTCACCAGCCCATCACGGAGCACAAAAGAGCTCAGAAATGGTGTCATAATTTGTGTTGAAGAACATGCCATGGCTCTCTTGAGTTTCCAGTTATTTCTACAACTCAGATTTTTTTTCTGATAGAGTGATTGGAACAGATACTTTAAAGAAGTATCTGTTCCAGCCCGGTGCCCATTTTCTTGTGCAACGGCCACCCTTTCTATTTATGTTCAAGTGAGTACTTTGAAAGTGACTTTTTTATAATGTTTTTTTATATAATTTTATAATATCTTGAGTTTCCAGTTATTTCTACAACTCAGATTTTTCAGATATGGTGATTGGAACAGATACTTTAAAGAAGTATCTGTTCCAAACACTATCAGAGATAAATCAGAGTTGTAGAAATAACTGGAAACTCAAGAGAGCCATGACATGTTCTTCATAAGCGTATATAAACTTTTGACCACAACTATATATGCAAGAAAATACGGTAGGTAATCAACTGGGAGATTGTAATCACGTATTGAGCAGGACAATTTTAGAGTCTTCAATGATCTTGGTAGGAAAACAGAGTAGCGAAGGTGGTCAAGAAAATACAAAAACAACTTGCAACCTACACAGTAAAGCCTAACGCTAGTTCTATAGCAAAATCATAAGCTGACATAGTCACAAGCTACTGTTTTATTGTGAACCTCAAACTTTAATTGTGGTACTTTGGGTAACCTATCGGTTGAATGAAAAATATTTCATTAAAGGTACTAATAAAGCCATGAGTCAGTGAATAATGGGACAAAGCAAACTATGTTGATTACTCATTATGAAAGTTGACATGGTTAATGCTAGTTTTTCCCTTGGCAGATCAATGTGTGCTACACAGTGCCGTGCGCATCCACGGGAGAAAACGAATGTTTGTGGACGGACTGGCTGCTGGATAACAGCCTTAATGGTGAGCAGGCACGGCAGTACGCATGCATCCGTCGCTCCGACACCACCTGTGGCTGGTACAGGGGAGGACACGCCCCCGAGAAAGACTTCCTTGACATGACAGACCCATGACCGGTTCAAAATTCTATCCCCATCTGACTCCTATACCAGCTTCAGTCAGATGGATGCCGTATAGCTTGTGTAGCGCAATTGTGGCTGCTTATTGGTAACATAGCAACAGAATATGTCACATAGCTACTTTCATATTTGAAAGAGCTACTGCTTTCATATGGATGCTGGGGGAATGCTAACTAATGTATTGGGCATCTTTAAAAGATTTTTTAAAATGTTTTTAATTAAAAAAATGTGCATCTGCACTAGGAAGACTAGCCAGTAACTCTGCATTTAGCATTGTGCTTGTTGTTTAACATCACTAAAATTTATGTTGACAAAAACGCATGCATGCTTTCTTGATATCACAGTTAAATTGATTTAACCCTCTTTTATCAAGTTGCTGAAAAAATAGAGGCTATCCATTAAGAATGCTGCTTTTCAATGCTGAAAAAAGAAGATACGTTCATCCTATCCTAACAAACTTACATCAATACTGAACATAATCTAACAGGCTTCTTGCACCCTAGTGACTGGTCAAAGATGATGATGTCTTTTTAAAATATTAGAAGACTTTTCTGCAAATTACAAAATTTCTGCTGCGAAATTAACTAATGTGCTTCCACTAAACATTGCAAAATCAAAATTTCCTTTGAAATTTGCTGGTTTATATGATGCATTGCATTGCGTCTTGTCCATTAGGCCTCTAAAGATCAGCTGTTTTTTTAAATGCTGCTGCTCAAGTTTCAATTAGGACAAGCAATCCTTTTTCATAAAAAAAATCCACACCAAATTTGAGTTGTAAATTCTAATTGCTTTAAATCATGGGTGTCCAAACTGGTCTTCAAGGGCCACAGTGGCTGCAGATTTTCATTGCCACCAGCAAAAAGGATATTTTGTTAGGAATCTAGTTATAGCCAGGCGAAAAATTGTTAAACTGTCCATGCTTGATCATTTGGAACAAAAACCTCGGCCCTTTCTTGGTATAGTTTGGATATTCCTGCTTTGAATGGTCAAAGCAAATGATAATTTATGAATGTTTTGGAGTGTTTCTTTTTCTCTGTAAACAATGTATAAGGCTTGTTGCTGCCATTGATCAAGGTAAAATCAAAATTGCATTAAAAATCTGCTTATTTTTATTTATTTCAACAAAGACTTGTCTCTAAAAGACTCAAAAGACTAAAAGATCATGCCGCTGAAATATTGAGGAAAAGTTCAAACTTTTCTACTAAAATAACGATGCAAATTTATGAGATATTGTCATTTTTTTGTGCCTTATTAGTCAGCATGCCAGTTATTTTGTATTAAGATACCAGGCATTAGCATCTAGAAAAAAATCCAATTTGTACACAATTTGTACAAAACTCATAAACCCAAATGAAAGTAAATTAGGATTTTTTGTCAAATACAACACATTAATTTCAAGATCATGTTTCCCTTATATTTGATTGAATACACCACAAAGACAAAATATTTAGTGTTCAAACTTATAATCGTTTTGAAAATATCATCTTTATAGTGCATTCAATTTAATTAAATGGTTGAACTTGTTCTGCAAATTATTGTATTCTGTTTTTATTTTTGCTTAACACAACTATATTTCAATTGTGGTACAAACAATGGAAGTACCCCATGCCTAAGCCCATACACTGTATATAAATTTACTCAAACAAGAATTATACGTACATGACAACAGTACCTGTGTTTGAATATACCTTTACACTGTTGAAAATTAAAAGCTTAGCAAGATTAAACAGACCATTTTATTTTCCTTGGCTGAATTTAAAATGTTTGCTATTTACTAAATTATCATGCTAAAAAGTCACTTGGAGAAGCTAACATAACCTTATTTGACTTAATACATCATTATAAAATGCATTATTACAGTGAATCAACTTTACAGCTCAATATTATTTTTACATGATGATGCATGTTTTAGTATATTTGATATATTTTAATAATTAAAATTAAAATAGTGAAGCTGTGATAGTCGGAAGAATTGAAATAATGGAGGGATTATAAATTTAAAATAAATAATAAATTAAATTAAAATCATAAATATGACAATAGACAAAACATGTGTTTTAGTAAAATATTATGCAACAGTTTGTTTTATACTGAAAAACATTGTTGTGGATTTGTATTTATGTCTGTTTGCTTTTTAAAAAGTGCTGTTTCTTTTCTTTGTTTTTTTTTTTTGTATTTCCATGTACCAAAAATAGATTGTATATAAAATGTTTGTACGGAAACATGTGTAACCCATTTCTTTAGTTTTTCCCAAAAGCTACAAAAAACATGTCTAAAGCTGTTGTAAAAATGTTTGTCTAGTGGCAGGTACAGCAATTGCTTTTACCCCATTCTTCAGGAATCTCAACATTTTTGTGTAATAATAAATAATGGAAAAAAATGCTCACCATGTCCTTGTAGTTGGGGTAGAACGTCTGATCAATGACAGGAAATTTATCAGCACCTAGTCTCTTTTGATTATTAACCAACTGGGAAAACTAGGAACAAAGACAGGATAGAAATAGAAGCAAATTAATCACACACATTTTCACATAAAAATCAAATAAACTGAAATTAACAGTAGTGGATTAGAAAAAAAACAGTTTGATTTCAATTCAAACCAGAGGAGCAGGGCTAACTACCACCTTTGGTACTCCTACCATTGCTGTAGTGCAAGGTGTCAAAGTGGTGGCCCGGGGGCCAAATCTGGCCCGCCGCATCATTTTGTGCGGCCCGGGAAAGTAAATCATGAGTGGCGACTTTCTGTTTTAGGATCAAATTAAAATGAAGAGTATAGATGTATATAAAATTTCCAGATTTTTCCCCTTTTGAATCAATAATTGTAATTTTTTTATATTTTTTTTCGTTTGTGTTTTTAGTTCAAAAAGCATTTTTAGTAAAATCTAAAAAGAAATACATAGATATTTTCCATTTTCCACTTCAATATTGAACATTATTTTAAAAAAAATATTTTGTTTCCATTTGGAATGAAAAACAAGATTAAAAGAAATTTTCCCTTACTAAGAAAAAAAGCTCTAAATATTAGATCTAAAAAGGTCCGTCCCACATGAAATGGCGTTGACGTTAATGCGGCCCGCGAACCACCCCGGGTCTGACACCTTTGCTGTAGTGTGTGCATATTTATATTATCTGGCAAGAGAATGTGAAGCAACTGTCCGGAATTCTTTCATGCCACCAGATTCGACTGTTGTGCAAGGCAGGAAATCAATTGAACTTCTACTAGTTATAGCCTATCAGTCAAATCCATTTGGTACCCATAGCAGCTAGATTACACAATCTCAATGACATGAATTTTACATGACTAATTCTACATGAAAGAAAAAGATGTCTGGTTCTAATATACAGTATATTTGCTCTTATTCTTGCCATTAAACGGTATTTTGTATTTTCAAAATGCATCGTATCAAAATGACTTACAGCCCAGGGTTTGTCGCAGAGATTGTAGATAGAGTCCAGCGAGTTGACAGAGGGGATACCGGCATATTGCAGACCGATGATTAGGTTTCGAAAGTCTTCGTTCTGGGCCATGCTGAATGCGTGTTGGCGCACCAAGACAAAGTCTGGCCTAAAAGATCTGTGGGTACACAGAGGGGATCGGGGTGAATAAATCAAACACTTGTCAACAAATACAACAAATGACAATATATAAAGTAATTTAAAAAAGCTATCTAATGGTTGGTCTTTAACGTTTCAACTTTCTTGTCATGCTTCAAACAAACTAAAAAGGAAAACTCATTTACCTGTTTCAATACCACATCATCTAATGAGTGTCAGGAGCAGCCCTGCTGCATTTCCCAATCTGGTTTTGTCTGTGATTCCCTCAGCCGATTCAGACTAAGGTTAAAAACCGCCAGTCACACCCGTGTCGAAGCCACGCACAATACTCTCCGTGCCGGCTGGCCACCAGTCACACCCGTGTCGAAGCCACCCACTATAGTCCTCGTACCGGCTAGACCGCCAATCACACACGTGCCGACCCCACGCATGGTATCCCCGTGCCAGTGAGGCCGCCAGTCGCACCCGTGCCAAAGCCACGAACCAGGTTTCCCGTGCCGGCTGTCCCGCCTGGTTCCTGCCAGCCAAGCTCCTGCCCGCCAAGTTCTTGTCCGCCCATAAGCGGCGGCAACTCGTCGGGCCCACTGGACGAAGGGGTCAGCGGCGACGACGCTCCGGGCCCCCTGGAAGAGGGGGTCGGCGGCGGCGACTCACCGGGCCCCCTGGACCTGGGGGTCGGCGGCCCCCCGAGCTGCCAGGGTAAGGTGCCCGACAACTTTTCTACAATTTTGGTGATTGTTAAGGTAAGGGGGCTTGACCAGCACTTAAAAGGTCAGCGAGGACGCCCGCCGGACCGGCCACTCCGATGCTTCATTTCCGGCCGGCGCGGACGCCCCCCCCCCCGGACCGGCCATTCCCACTCCTCTCAAGATGCCGGCACGGACGCCCGCCATATTCCATTAACATGCAGCCACGCTACCTTGCTCCTCGCTTCCACTTGTTGTCCCTGTTCTGCTTTGGTTTCCTTTTCATTTCACAAGTCTTTGTTGTTTTGTAAGGTCCCTTCTGAGATATTATAGTTATTGTTATGAGCACACAATGTTTTGCGAATGTTAGAAGAACCTGATTGCCTAAAAAGACAACGACAAAAAATCCTCACAGATAAGTGCTGAGATCAGAGCCCACACCACAAATTGTGATTATCACGGCTTTAACTATGATGGCTTTATTAGATCGCATTTTTTTTCTGGAGGAATGTTTTGTGGTAATTACATTTTTTTGTAAATTCATTAAAATGGGAAAATCCACGCTGAAACTCCTGAGCATAGGCCACTACCCTGTCCTCCGTTTGCTAGTAGAACTAAGTACTGAAGTAAAAAAAATAAAATAGGGGTGACCCTACTTCACGGTTTTTGTTTATCGCAGCCATGTCTGGTCTACATAAACTACAATAATCGAGGGATTACTGTATATCCTTTCACACTTCTATATTATAGCAGTTAGTATAATGTAATTAAAAATAAAGTGTCAAAACTTTTCCCAAGAAAAAAAATTGAATTTATCGTCTCTGTGTCTCTAGAAGTCCAGTCATTCACCTAATTATTGGTTACTCACAGTAGAATTGAATCAATCATAATGGAAGCTAAATTCAATAACAGGTTAATGTTAACTAAGCACCATAGTCTTAATTTGTATTCATAGCCACGTGGTTGTTTCTGAGATGATCACATTATCCTGGGTTACATAAACATATAGTAACTCATTTTATTTTGTAAACAGAAAGGCAAGAGTGGAGAGGAAATTTCTCATTCAGTGTACCAACCACTGGCTGTTTGTGCGTTGCGAATACTAATCAGACATTCTGGAACTTGCAGTGCTCATTTGGAGAGGATACAGCAACTAATGGGGCGGTCTAATCTCTTCATTCCTCACAAGAAGGAAATCAGATGTGACCACAAAACTCAAGATTATCCTCTGTTCCTTTAGCTTTGATTAAGTTCTTAACCAATCATTTTTCACATTGGGATCTACAGAGTTGACTGACTTTAAGAATCAAAAAAAGGGAGTATGAATACAATTTCCTTCATTCATCTTCCTTACCGCTTATACTCAAAAGAGACAGCCACGGGCAACAAGCTGGGGACACCCTGAGTTGGTTGCAGCCAATCACAGGGCACAATGAAACAGAGAACCACACTCGCCCACAAACAAATTATTATGGAGCGGAAATTGAACCATGACTGCCCTCAACGAAGTCAGATGCAAGAACCACATTCATTCCTTTTCTGAACTGCTTATCCTCACAAGGGTCATGGGGAGTGCTGGAGCCTATCCTAGTCCGTTTTCTTAGTTAGGGTCTTATGAATTTGGCATGTCTTGCGTAAGTTTTAGCATGAATCGAGAGTGGCTTTTCACCCCTGTTCTCTACCCCTCCCATGCATGAGTCTAATGCGACGTATATCAACATAAATAATTGCTAAGCATTTTCGCTGGCCAGTAAAAAAAAAAGGTAGATCGTGGAATGTTAACTCCTTGAAAAGTAGATCTTTAAGTGAAAAAGTTGGCACCCCCTGGTTTATTGGTTTTCTCTGCTGCTGTGCTTTTTGGCCTAAAGGTTTCACTTAATCAATGCATATTTTGTATGTATTTTTGCCTTACTATAGTAATATAATGGGTTATAGGGTAGTAATAACAGTTCACAATCTACTATATAGTAGTGAATCTATAATATTTAGAATGATACGAATTATGCCAAGCAAGCAGCCGAGCTCATGTTTAACATACGTACTATTTACATGCGATAAAAAGGCAAAATACAATGTATATAAAAAAAATAATTCTCAAGATGGGAATTAGAGAAGGGTCAAATTATACATTTGGCGCCCTGGGGCTTGAGTGGTTAGCATGTTGGCCGAGCAGCTCGGGGGTCCTGCATTCCAAAAACATGCATGGTAGGCTGATTGGACACTCTAAATTTCCCCTAAGTTTGAGAGTGAATGATTGTCCGTCTCCTCGTGACCTGCGGTCGGAGGCCGCCGATTCAGGGTGTCACCTGACGCTGGCCCAAAGTCAACCCTTGTGAGGTTAAAGCAGTTCAGAAAATGAATGAATGAATTAATTAATTTTAGCTTTTTATTAAACACGTTGGTAATGGTTGTTTTATAAACTTTCTTATATCACTTAAATATACGCCTAGTTAATTATCGGCCGTATTTTCTTGCATATAAGCCGCACCCTTAAAATTGAATTGAATTTTTTAATTTCCCGTGATTTAATCGCTCCCTGATTCGCAAATTGTCACCTCCATCCTCATGGTTTTAATAGGAAGTACAAATGTGTTACTTTGATGAGAAAATATTGAGAAAAATCATCACACGTGGTATTTCTGAGATACTGAATGAATGAAAAGCACATTATTAGGGTCAATATCAAAGGAAGCTAGCAATTTAATCCGGTAATGTTTGTTTTCTTACTGAAAAACAGATAATAAACAACAAATATTAAATGGTAAGTCTACTGGTGAAAAAGAGTATAGTAACAGAGTGTGTTTGTATAATCCATACCCTTGATTAATTCATAATTGTTTTTATTTACAAATAAGGCTTATTGGCGAGAAAATATGCTGAGGTGTGAGTCAAATAATAATGATGTATTTTAAAAAATCATTTTTCATATCAAAAAAAAAAGCACAAAAGGGTGACACTTATCGGGCCGGTCAGTTTCTACTAATGAGGTGTTGTTTTTCAACTTAGTTGAAAATAAGATTTTTTTTAATGTTTTCACTTGGATCAGCTCTATAGCCTCAGCAGGTTTCTCGAGGGTTCATGGGACTTTGCCCAATCAGTCTACATGCGCTTTGTGGATTTGGAGAAGGGGTTTGACCGTGTGCGAAATATGAAATACATCAGTGGTCTCAAACCGGTTCCACATAGGGCCGCAGTGGGTCCTGGTTTTTGTTCCATCCGATCCAGTGCCGACGTTTTAACCAATCAGGTGTCTTTAAAAACAGTAGCACCTGACTTTAATTAACTGATTGCACTTGCAAAAGGTATCCTTATTGAGTTGGAATGAAAACCTGCACCCACTGCGGCCCTTTGAGGACCGATTTGAGACCACTGAAATACATCCTTTTAGCTTTAGCAACCAGAATATAATTTTACTGACACCTACTGGTCAAGGCCTGTCATCACTTTGTATATAGCGCCTCCACTTCTGTTGATCCCGCCTAAAGTCTGTCTCCGCCAACCTTCAATAAAACCCCTCCCAGCCTTCAGGAGGGTTGTATTTGGCAGGGGGAAGCTACAGGATCAACGGATGCTCTATCCGTCCGCCCCCTCCTCCTCCGAATGGAGAGGGGGGGGCGAGAAAAAGACAATGAGGCGAGTGAGCTGCGGCCATCTTGGAAGCGACCTGCCACTTTACCCTCCTGATCGGCCGATGGAGTTAAAACTATTCCGTTCTTGATGCCGTCTCTGCTTGAAGATTATTTGGATGTTGGGAATAGCCCAACTGTGTTCCCCAGGGAGTCTTGTGGGTTTACTCCCGAAATATGGGGTACCAGAATCCAGTGGTGGACCATTAGGGCCTGCAAAGCCGTCTCTGCTGGCCTAAAAGAAATATTTGAATCGCTGACTGATGTTAATTATGTTTTGCCTATTAAAACTTATTTAATAGTTCCAAATGGTCTTTCCGCTACCTTTCATTGCTTTTCCCCTGGTTGTGCTGTTTCCAGATGTGTGTTTTAAAATTTAAGCATCTAACCAATCACATTTCAGCTATTATAGTTGGCAGCAATGTTCCCTGTATGCTGCGCAGATGCGCAATTGCGCACTACTCTCGTCTTCTTTGCGCAGCAGCAATATGGCGCGCACAAAATAAAATCCAAGCTTTTTTTTCTGCCTCTTTCTTCATGATGGCGCCGTTCATGCGGCAGTGGTTTTTTACAGCCCTTCTATCTTTTTTAATTACATGTTAATATTTCTTAATACATTTTAACTTTACTGTGCAAATAGAAGAACAAGTGGCAAAATCAGGTGAGAACTCTCTAGATCTGCTGTGTGGTTGTGTGCGTGCGTGTGTCTGGTATGTTTGATTGTTTGTCTTCAACCTACACAATGGACTATAAATGGAAATTAGCCCTTGGCTACAATCTTACATATATATGTTCATTAACATGAATAAAAATACGTTCATAAATATGTGCTATCCTTTAGTAAATAAATCAAAGCAAAATCATGGAAAAATATTGCATATAAATGGAAACTTGACTATCTCAAATGACACGTTCAGTAGAAAAGTAATTTGAACGAGAATGAGAAGAAGGACAGATGTGTAAAATAAGGTAAAATTGAAGTCAGATTTGTGCATATTTTAATGGCATTCATTAAGATGATTTATTCATTTTCTAAACCGCTTTATCCACTTTATCACTCGCAGGGGTTGCTGGAGCCTATCCCTGCTGACGTTGAACCCGGGGCGGGGGACACCCTATGTCGGTGACCAGCCGATCGTTGGGCACAAGGAGACGGACTGCCATGCACACTCACACCCATACCTGGGGGCAATTTTGGAGTGTCCAATCAGCCTACATTGCATCTTTTGGGATGTGGGAGGAAAACGGAGTACTCAGAGAAAAGGGAGAATATGAAAATTCAACACAGGTGAACCGAGCAATGATGATGTTGCTCACACTGGTACTCAGTGTGCTCATGGAGGTTGTCTTTCTGTCCAGACAATCTTAACATGAATATAAATATTTTCATTAATATTTGCTGTCCCTTATCAAACTAATCAATCAATCAATCAATATATGAAGAATCTGTATTAAAATAGGATGATAATACGATGGTGAGGATAAGCTGCACGAAAGATGAAGCAATAGACAATATCAATAATAACACAAGGAATAAAACTGAAATCAGCAACTAAATATTTTATAGCATTTAGTTAAAACAAAACAACAAAAATAAAACTACATAAAAACAAGAAAAAGACGTGTTGGTCATTAAATAGCCATTTAGTCTCCAAGATGCTCTCAAGGTTAAACTAGAATGGAGCAAATGTTTGAGGACAATAGACTATAATTTTTATCTTCTCTTATGGGTCTTTATTTGTTGCCAGCCGGTTATGCAGCTAGCAACAAAGGAAAGATGTAGTGGACAAAATGATTGAAAATATATACTAGCTACAATTTACTTTATTATCTACTGCTGCTATACAGTATGATTATCACTTAAAACCGTTAAATGTAGTGACAGATGGAGAAATACGCACTACAGAGATGACTTAAAAGTGGGATCTGAACTACAACTATAAATGCACCTGGAATATCATTTGATTGCAAGCTCATTGATGGGAAAATAAGCATGTTTGCCCTTATAAAGCCCCCAACTTCATCCACCCAACCTCTCTGCCATTTCTCATCATAAACAGAGTGTGCGTCTGCATAACAAGCAGCCATATAACATAATTACAGTTGTGCTGTCCTCATTTCCTGTGTTGGTTTAAGAAACACGATGTGAAGATACGCTTTGGCACAAGTCGTATTCAGTGGCGTGAAGCTCTCTAATCAGTCCAAATTGATGATAATCATGATTTGATCAATCAGAGTAGTATTTACCTGGTTGCTTTAGCACCACCTCTGACGACGAGCATGTCCACAGTGAGAGCTCCATTTGAATGTGAAATGAGGTTTATATCCGAGAATTCGGCCTGCAGGAACAGAGCAGATATAGTCCATTTGAATTATTAACCAGCATTACAATAAAGCTGAAATCTGAACAACATTATACTTAGCTCTCTTGATATCGTTCAGCATGAATGATTGAGGTGAAAAGAAACAGCAGGACTAATAAATTTGGGTTCAATTAGTGATTTAACCCATAGGGAAAAATTGCGTAACAATGGACTGTATTTTCATATTAAACATTTATATTGTGATGATTTTTTTGCACATAAGTGCAAAGCAAATAAATGTATACTACTAAATAATACTAAACTGTAGTCACGTTATGTAACATTTTTTCGTTAACTGAGCAATGAAAAAAAAATATATATATATATATATATATATATATATATATATATATATATATATATATATATATATATATATATATATATATATATATATATACATACACGTGCACATATATACACATACACATATACACATACACACATACACACATACACATGTATACACATACACACATACACATATATACACATACACACGCACACATACATACCCTTACACATGCGTATACACATACATATATATACGCATATATATATATATACATATATATATATATATATATATATATATATATATATATATATATATATATATATATATATATATATATATACACACGTGCACATATATACACATACACATATACACATACACACATACACACATACACATATATACACATACACACATATACACACATACACACGCACACACACATACCCTTACACATGCGTATACACATACATATATATATACGCATATATATACATATATATATATATATATATATATATATATATATATATACATATATATATATATATATATATATATATATATATATATATATATATATATATATATATATATATATATATATATATATATATATATATATATATATATATATATATATATATATATATATATATATATATATATATATATATATATATATATATATATATATATATATATATATACATAGCATTATATTTCGTGTTTATGAATTATATGCACCTGCTCCACTTTGATGTCATACTCGCCCAAAATCTTCTTTCCCCGAAACACTTTGGCCCTGTAAGAGAAAAAAGGTGATGTGTAAACAATCAGTTCCCCTCTATTGGACACACTTATTCATACTGAAATGATCAGAGAGAAAATGGATTCCGAGTTCTTTTTCTCCCAATATCATGCAAAAAGTAATGAGCTTACAGAGGAACCAAAAGTTGATGCCCCTGAAACCAAACAACTTCCCGTTCAAGTACTATAAAAATAGGAAAATGACTTAAATCTTGTAAGATTACGACCATTTTCCTCACGATATTACTTCAACCAACTAACAATACGAGAAGAGCCGTTTTGTTCTCACACAGACTTAACGTCAACAAAAGTGGAAGCCCGCAAAACCAAAGAGCTTCAGATTTACTTTGCATAAAAACAAGCAACAAAATGACATTCATTTCATAATGTTACAATTTGAATTTTGTTAGAATGCGATCTATGTATGATTTCATATTTCATTTTTAAACTCGTAATAGTTCGATTTTAGTCTCTTAATATTGAGATTACTCTCTTGGATCATTATTTCTTGTAATTTCCCACTGCACACCTGAGGATCGTTCACGGCACACCTGAGGATCGTTCACGGCACACCGGTGTGCCGAGGCACACTGGTTGGGAAACACTGCCCTACACTGGTTGCTACTCAGGTGTAGAGTACACAGAGAGACATACGATCATTCGCACTCAAAATCATACGGCCACCAACAGGAATCAAGCCCATGCCTGTCCCCAGGGGCCTCTAAACCGGTCCTCGGGAGGGAGCCGCTGCGGGAGAAGGTATTTGTTCCAACCGATCCAGCACAGACCCTTTGACCAATGAGATTTCTGCAGAAAACAAGAAGCACCTGACTGCAATCCACTGATTGGACTTGTAGGACATCATATTGGTGAAAGGTGTCCTCTCTATGGGTTGGAAAGAAAACCCGCACCCACTGTGGCCATTTGTGGAATAGTTTGGAGACAACTGCTCTTGACCGTCAAGTGGCCTTTTTGTTAAATTGTGTTATGAATTGTCTCAGTAGTGAGAGGGAATTGGACCCGGGTGCAGCAAATAATCGGACAAAAGAGAGTGTGGGTGCACTACGTAAGGTTTAGAGGCTAAAAGCAGTATACAAAATAAAAAAAATTAAAAAAACAGCGAAAAAATAACCATCCAACAATAAAATTAGCACGATTGAGTCTAGAAAAAACTAAAAACATAAGGTAACCTAATAATTAACTTTGAGAATCCTTTACAGAAAAACAAAATGAACTAATGTTTTTATATATGTAGACCAATGCATTGACTTCAACAAACAGTTTTGAAGGGGGAAAAAATGTTTGATTCATATTTTTAGTTTTTTTTATATTGCCTTCTTGTGTGGAATTTACATTTTCTCCAGAATGTGTATGTTTTGTTTGTCGCCATTACAAAAAGCAAAAGACACATTTAAGAACCTTTATTCGTTTGGCATCAATACTTTTTTTGTCTCCGTCATGTGATTGACAAGCGACCACATTTAATGTCAAGTCATTTTCAAAGGTTTCAAAATATGAGAACTATGTTTAGATAAGAGGTGAACCCACGCTTAGACTGATAACAATGCTGAATGGTAGAGTAATAGTCTTTTTCATCTTCTCCTTGACTAACAGGGTATCTCATTATAGTACTTGTATAATGACATTAAAAGCATTCCATTCAAAAATGTTGTAGTTTTTTTCCAAGTTTCTGCATCGCCTTTTCTACTATTAAAGAATTTATCACCACATCACTGTTTTTATGCACAATTGCCACAAACTCATTCAAAACATGATCAGGCCCACAAGTAATACTCCCCCAAAATCCATCTTTTTTTCCTATTAGATTGGTTGGCTTTGTGTAAAGACTAATGGTAAAATAGCTGTATGTCGATGAAATGCAATGCAGTGCCATCAGGAGTCCACAGACAAGCGGTGCAACAAGCAGAAGTGACTAACACTGTGTCAGACCGCAGTAATTTCATTTGTGTTGTTCTACTAGGGAGACACCTTGAAGGTGCCTGGGGGGCAAACAGTTCCAATTTAACCTGGCTTTAATTTGAAAGGACATTTATCCACTACTACAGTATTTAAATCATTTATTGAGTAACAGATGCCTATAATCACTGTGTTACTTTCAGAGGTTGGCAAAAACAGGTTGTGGCTGAGAGAAATAGCTCTTCCTGACCATACGTTGGCTAAGTCCTTCAGAGCTAGGAGTGATGTGAGCCCAAAAAAGATGCTTAGATCCTTACAAATTTGCCAAAGAAGCCTCATTGGGATGCAAGATTAGTTGTATAGGCAGAAGAAACAAGATAGACAAGGTAGCATCCATTTTCCACCTTGTAACAAGAACAGATCGACGGTTGCCTGTTGTGCGGGGCATGCTTTTAGAATATTATAGCACATGAGACTTGGCCAAATCCCAATTTACCTCCATATTAGTTACAATACTTTTGTTCATACAAATTTAGCAGGCTTTTTCATGTTGTTTTTTTTGCCAGCCGCTCGAGTTAAATCTGATTCAACATCAATTGATGGCGGGGAATTAGTTAATGTCATCTCGTAACCATTGAGTTAATGTTCTACCTTTAAATTTAATCAAAGGTTCTGGTTTGATGCCAGGGTGCTATTGAGAAGCTTTTATATAAATAAGCACAAGATGATTTACTATAAGGCTCTGTGTAGCTTTTGGTGAGATTGATGGGATGGGCTTTATTGACTCAATTTTCAGGATAGTATGATGCAGTCCAACTTGAAATATGGATTGGTGGAGTCTAGTAGACAGCTTTGGAGTTGTGTGTGGTCAGACAGAGGAAAGCTAAGTGTAGTAAAAGGAAGACAAAAACAAAAACACGTAACAGCAATGTATGGAGGTCCTTTAAATAGTGTCAGCTATCAACATACTTCAGTCGCTTATGCTCAAATTGATTATTCTGTCCAAGGTAAATGGTCTACTGACTGAAATATGCATCAACAAGGAGAATACATATTAGTAACAAAGCAGTATTTTCATTGCAGACAGAACTGAAAAAGGAAATGAAAATTAGAGTTAACAGAAAAGACATTAGTATGAAAATATGTATAGTCAAATTCAGACAACATACAGAGTATTTTATGTCGAATATTTTCAAAGATGTATTTTTAATATGACGGATTGTTCCTTTGTTTTAATACTCTAAAGTTAATGATCACCACTATTTTTTTTACTCCTTCTTCATCAATTACTGCTGGTGTCCAGCAGTGGGTCCTGGGGATGCCGCCATGACAGGCACCAACCACCTTGCGACCACAGCTCTGATGAGTATGGGTATACAATATATTCATTCATTCATTCATTTATCTACCATACAGCCTATTCTCGAAAGGGTTGCAGGGGTTTCTGGAGCATAACCCAGCTGTCGTGTAGCGAAAGACAGATTACACCCTAGATTGGTCGCCAGTCAGTTGTAGAGCACACAGTGAGACAAACGACCATCTGCATTCCAAATCATACGGCCACCAGCGGAAATTGAGCCCGCACTTGCCCGCACCGAAGTCAGGCATGGGAACCTCTGCACCACAAGGCGGCTATATTTAAAATAATATAAAATAAAATACAGCAATTTTCAACATCAAATAGCGGTGAGTGTTATATCATGTTGACATTGCATACGATTCCCAACTTTAACACCAGAAACTGTAATTGAAATACTGTATTTCAATATGGTCATATGTTGTACATCTTATGTGATCAGGGTTTTTTTTGTATTAGTATTGGGATATTTGTTCATGTTATATATAATGTGCTCAGTGAAATGTTTTTATACTGTGGCTGTGACATTAAAATAAATTAGCCTGTAATAAATATCCTCGACTTTTATTTCATTCAATTTCAAACCTTTCTCCTTCTCAATGGTTGCGGGGGTTGCTGGTGCTAATCAGCTATCTATGCGCGCCAGGCAATCGCAGGGCACAAAGAGACAGACAATCATTCACGCACACACTCATAACTAGGGCCAATCTGGAGTATTCAACCAGCCTGACATCGATAATTTTGGGATGTGGGAGGAAACCAGAATAGCCAGAGAGAATCTACATAAGCCCAGGGCAATCATAAACTCCACACAGTGAGGAAACACCTGGGATTGAACCATTGACCATAGGTATATGAGGCTGACATGCTAACCACTCGTACACAGGGCCACCATAACCTAGGCCTGAAAATACCCACACTTTTTCCCACACTAGCAGAGTATAGCAAGCCTCCAATCAGCCATGTTGACTTCACTGAGCTCCCCTGGGGTGAAGGTGTCCCTTGAATTATTGAAGAGGCAGCATGGTGAGGCCTGAAACACATCCGTGTGTATTCTTGGCAACCACACTTGTATTTTGACTGTGGAAGAACCCCAACTGTGTAGTAGGATGTTTCAGCAATGTATTAACACATCAAAGATGTAAAAAAATACCATTATAACTAGGGAACATCTCATTTTCTGAACTGCTTTATCCTCACTGGGGTCGCGGGGGTTGCTGGAGCCTATCCCGGCTGATTTCGCGGCAGAGGCGGGGGACACCATGAATCGGTGGCCAGCCAATCACAGGGCTCAAGGAGACAACTGACCATTCATGCTCACACTCATATCTAGGGGCAATTTAGAGTGTCCAATCAGCCTACCATGTATGTATTTGGCATGTGGGACGAAACCGGAGTACCCGGAGAAAATGCACGCAGGCAACATGTATATAGGCAACCGGCAGGGGAGACCCTGAATTGGTGGCCATCCAATCGCAGATTACAGATATTCATCAATCCATCCATCCATCCATCCATCCATCCATCCATCCATCCATCCATCCATCCATCCATCCATCCATCCATCCATCCATCCATCTCCATCCATCCATCCATCCATCCATCCGTCCATCCATCCATCCATCCATCCATCCAACCATCCATCCATCCATCCATCCATCCATCCATCCGTCCGTCCGTCCGTCCATCCAACCTACCTAACTAGAACTATTTTCCTTTCAAAACTATTTATATATTCCTACGAGCATTGTAGCAGTTGGACAATTGGCGAAAATGAGAAGTACAAGTCATGAGTGGCTGGGAGTATGTCTCCAAAGTGCAGTCCTGTTCTGTCTTATTGAGGTAGTAAGAGCACATTGATTCATTTTTCAATAAGGTGAATCTCAGTTCAGAGAATGACTTGCTGTAGCATATAAAAATTTATTCTGTAGCCAGAGAGAGTAGTATTCCACAACTCAAAAAAATGCAGGGGTTCGTTTGTCTTGTACTGCCGGGAAAAAACTCAACAGCAAGTAAACCTCAATCACCGGTGTAATTTCACTCTTTGCTTCAAATGTGTAGCCAAGGCTGAGTTTTCATTCAAACATTTATTGTAATTATGACAAAAATACCAAGTGAGCATTGTATGCTAAAAAGTGTGTTCTTCAGATGCAGAGAGAACATGCAAAGGGCCAGAGTTGGTAACCTTATGAGAGTATAATAAAAATGGCACCTGTTTTCTTCAATTGCGTTATACATTCAAAACAAGATGTATATCATTATTTTGGGACAATGTTTTCCCATAAACTTCAAGTGGGCTCTTTATTCCAGTACGGTTTATGCAAAACCTTGTGCTTAATGGACACAAAGCTATTTTGTTGGTCCGTAAGTGTATTATACGTCTGCACTAAAATGCTCAAAACATACATCGCTAATTCATCCAACCTTTAATTCATTCATTATCCGAGCATGAATGGTTGTCTGTCTCCTTCTGCCCTCCAATTGGCTGGCCACCAATTCATAGTTGCCCAAGATTGATCCAGCATCCCTCATGACCCCTTGTGTGGATAAGCCGTGTGGAAAACGAATAAATGAAAAGTGAATATAAAAACAATTAAAATGTAAAAATGACAAATCTGTATTCATGCAGTTTTATGATAAGATACACCTAATCGATGTATGGAAAAATAAGATAATTGCCTGATCAGATTACATAACTTTTTTGTCATAGGGTTAGGGTTGTTTTTGACATTTATCTGTTAACAAACGCATCATCACATTTTTTTCTAGGCTGCTTCTGTGTACAAATCTCTCACCCACAAGCAATTGAGTAGTGTTGAAATGTGCTTCAGACCAAGGTCACAGAGAAACAATGACACCAAAAAGCTGAACTTTATTGCTTTAACTCGGGTTTCAATATAATTGTATTGGATTTGTTACAAAAATAGAGGGCTGTTTGAAAATAAGAGTTGAAAACATGCAGAGACTGAGAGTAATTTAGTGCTGAATTGTTTAGTGACAGAAACAACACCCTTTTCCAGGTCCTCTGATGCCAGTATTTTATGTAAGCTTATACAGGGTCCCATGTGACGTCACCAAAAACCCTGATTTTTGGCCCACCACTCCTGCTATATAAATAAGGGCCATCACTTGCTATAATTTTAGCACTTGGCAATGATTTACATTTAACTCCCTGGCTCTCCCTCGCCATATGTCGAAATCAGCATTTCGGTAGATGAAAAAGGGTTGTCTTTTCAACAAAGTCTTCTCAGCAGGAGTATTTTGACACATCCCACAGAAAAGCTGTGATAAACTTTCCAAACCTGATTGTGCACGGATCCAATTATCATACTGATGAAGATAGTGACTAGCTGGTGAGCACAGATGAGAACAAAGCCAATACAAGCTTGAAAATTTTTATTTGGAAGGAATAATTCACAAATGCAATGGCCATGAACTACAATTAAACTTTAGCATCTCCTAAACATGTAATTAATTTAAATTCAAATTAGGGCAACCTGGCGGCCGAGTGGTTAGCACATCGGCTTGGTCGAGGGTTTGATCGCAGGTTGATCCTCATTGTGTGCAGTTTGCATGGAGTTTGCATGTTCTCCCCTGTTTCCAGGGGTGTGGCTCCATTCCAACCAGCTAAACCCACATATTTTTCTTCAGTTGAGGTTCTATTGCACGAGAGAAACCAATCTTTATACATAAAATAGCTAATAAGAACCTTTCAACACAATTTGACACAATAGGTTTGAAAAATATTCCTCACGTTGGTCCTAGTTAAGGCATACGATTACACAGGTGCCCAGGAAATCATGAATTCCATCTGTGGGGTGTATTCAAATGTGATCATCCCTCACTGCCACAGTAGCCTTTGGACACATACCAAACCCACTGCTATTGATCCACTGAAATTATCTTGTTGAAAAATCTCTAGCTGCACATGAAAGTGCCCTATTATGATGAGCCTTGAATCTTATCTTCAGAAATGTATTTATTTTTTTTAACGTTTTGGTCACCTTTCCAAAAGGCTTATCATAACATATCACAGATGACATTTTGAGTACCATTTAATTCCTAAAATCAAGTGCAAGCTGAAGCGTAATCCTTCACACTGATTTGAAACCTTCTCAAATGGGTGTGTAAAACAATAAAACGGTAACTGTATTCCCACCGTGAAAGAAGCCAGCTTTTACAACCATATCTACGGCATAAATCCCTCAAAATGCTGGTTCTTTTTTTTTTTATACATAGTGGGTCTTCCAAATGTTCGCTTCTTCTTTCTTGGTAAAATGCACAGTAGATTGATTTAGACTGCAATGGCGTGCTACCCTTTTAACATTATTAAAAATTATCAGACATAGGCATTGTCTTCATCATTGACTTGACAAAAAGCCTAGTAGTCATCATACACTCAGCTGCGTATGACAAAATTGTATAGCGCTTCTCCACAGGTCCGCCATCCCAGGCAAGACCCATTAACTGACATGAGGAATAACGTCCCTTTTTCAGTTATTGTGATCTTGCCATGTTTTTTTCCATAGGCTATTCTAATGGCTTAGATAGCCCAGCACGCTTGCAAGGCATTTTCAACAGCATCTCAAAATCCAAACAAAGCGGAAATAGGCTCGGCGTAGTCTTTCTCCTCGGGTGATGTGCACGATGGGAAATTCGCTTGCAACAAAACAGGAGGAGACAAGATTTCGTCCTTCTCTGCCTTTTTATATCATTCTTCTTCTACGATGAAATACGGCTTCTTCTCAGCGCTGAGGAAGAAGCGCTGCCCCGACTTCCACCATTTTTTGTCCCTAAAGTCTGGGCTTTATGGAAAACATTCTAAACTTCTACAGTGTAATTATAGAAAGATGTGACTTGAATTATTCAGAACTAAATAAAATGCCTCCTCCTAAAGAAAGTCACTCTTGCTTTAAATGGCATAACAGTCTACTTTCATCAGCAGGCCATTTTTTATTTAATGCATTATTGAAGATACTAATTAGCAGAACACATGACTCTGCTTCCCTGATTGGCTCAATCCAACATCCAAAGTGTGCAACAGGGAGAACGTGATAGACGGAAAAAGGGAAAGGTTAGTGGTGAACAAAATATCTAACCAAGTTGCAGGCTTTGTGTTCTATTGAGATATAATATTAAACCACCAAATTGTATTCTGAGATAAGTTACTTCTGCAACAACCAACCCGCTTCACTTTGTGTTGCTTCATTGATGACTTCTTTCATTCATTCATTTTACAACTAGTCCTTTTTGAACACAATATGAAATACAGTGCTAAATGGCTGTGATAACTTGAACCTCCAAAGTCAGGCACACTGCCATGGAAAATTTGTGAACCCTTTATAGACAAGAGACAGGACAAGTACATTGACAGTAATGAGAAATATAACTTCATAAAAACATGCATGCAGGGAGACAATTAGAATACAATGAGGTTGGGCTGCTAAAAGTGACTCATTCTTCTTAAAACACATCATAGAATATACTAACTAGAATAGACAGTTAGCTTTTCCCTTAAAGTAACTTGCATCCATCAAATACACTTTCTCTGTTACTTCATGCTACAATATTAGAGAAAATAGAAACTTAAAACACAAATACGGTGTGCCCTTTTCTACCTCGCCAACATATCACAATACGTCAGGCTCCAGCATTGAGTGTCTGACTTGAGTTCTTGGAGAAAACACACACGGAGAGATCAACCAATTGCCACACAGTGAGGACCAACCTGGGATCGAACCCACGGCCCCAAAACTGTGAAGCCGACATGCCAACACCTCGGCTGCCAAGCTGTCTATTTGGTCATTGACAAAACCCAATTTTAATACACATATCCCTCGTTTTGCAAGGATAATGTAGATCAGACCATGCCACAATAATCGAAAAATCATGAAGTAGGATGTGAATGCATAAGCCTGGTTCATACTAGCATAATAAGGTGCAGTGTCACACCATCACGATGTCAATATATGCTCTTTTACCATACATACGTAAGTGATTACAGTCAAATTACATAGACCACAAACTAAAATTGAAACCACAATAAAGCAAGGTAACCCTTAAGATAAAACTATCTCAATGGCTGACCAACACTTCAGTTCCTGTCGCCGTTAACTCACACACTGTCATTTATATGTGTGGGGGTGCAGGCGTGCTTGTGCTGAGTTTTGCCATGGCTGATTGCAGAAGCCTCCCCAGGGCAGTCATGTGCTATTGTGCTAAGTCTGACCACTAAGACACAGATCTCTTTGCTGCTCCCATACAGTTAAAACCATTTTCTTTATGTACACACCCACACAGACAAGACCATACATTGTACTCCATATTTCAGCTCTCATGTGCTATCTCAGACATCCTCTCCATATCTCAATAGAGCAAACAACTGCACGGCCTCACAGTTTTTCTCCCTCCCCCTTTCACATCTTTTCATCCCTGATGTCCATTCTACAAATATCTTGTGGCATTGCAGACTGAGTTAGAACTGTTGTCACTACTTGCCTATAGCACATCATTTATTCTTTCCTTTTTTTAAAAATTCTGACTCCTTAGCTAAGAAAAGAAACTATTGTGCATATTCAATTATAAAGGGAACTCTAGGCTAAAAATAATGCGGTGTTTTCAAAATGTAAATGAAGACAATTTAGATTACATATTTATTTATTATGGGAGCCACCAAGTTGTGGAATATGTAACTGTGTTTTACCAAAGATTTACTTACATGATTTTAGCTTTGTGCATTTCCAATTCACAGTAAATTCTAAAACACTCGAGAGTTTTCTTTCAAAAGCAGATTGGTATATTGCCCAATAAAACATATGATCTGCTTAAAATATTATTCAAATGGAGCAATATTATTCAGAATACAAAACATGGATGTTTTGTTTCGTCATTGTTGACAATTCTGGTGTTGTGTCATGGGGAGAACCATAATATTTTAAATTGAGATTGTTTTTCACATTTGGAGGAGGATTTAGAGAAACAACTGGTTCCTTTGGAGCCTCATTAAAGCTTTTTTTCTAGTCACGATATGAAGGCTGTTGTGGTACCATGTTTTCTTTTATATTGACTGCCTCTGCGAAAAAGCCGTACCCTTAAAATTGCCTTAGAATCATTTAATTTTACGATTTCTTCCATATAAGATGCCCCCTGATTCAGAATTTTAACCTCCATATTCATGGTTTTAATGGGGAGTACAAATGTGTTACTTTGATAATCTTAAGAAAAAATCATCGCAAGTGGTATTTCTGGGCACACGGTCTACTTGCCGAAAGACATTTAGCCGACTGACGTTTGGCTGAGGGCCAACTCGCCCCGGGGGCATCTGGCCGAACGTAGAATTAGCCGAATGACTAATTAGCGGGCCATATACGGCCCGACCCGCGGGGCATATACGGCCCATTACAGATAACAACATTCATTTAGAATAACAAGTTACAGATAACAACATTCATTTACAGTAACAAGGTCATTTATTCACGTCCAAACAAAGTAGTTATAACAGTAAGTACTATAATGACGGAAGAAAAATAGTGGTGCAGTGGGTCTATGCTCTCCAGTTTGGTGTCGTTAGTTATTTACTAACATCTGCGAGGCAAACTTTTTCTATAATTGACAGGATTGAATTACTCTCAGAAGGAGATGCGATATATCCATCACAATTTAGCAAGAAATCTACGATATCCCAGAAGACATCTCAAGACCTCCGGGATCTCCGTGGATAGTCAGCCCACTCAGAATACGTCGGAGGCGGCGAAGGGAAAAAGAACAAAAGCGCAGATGCCGGGCAGCATACCGGGCACCGCTCCCGAGTATCTTTTTGACCAATGCCAGATACATCACTCACAAAATGGATGCGTTGGAACTTCAGATTGCTACCAACAGCTTGGTTAAGAACTGCAACATTATTCTCATCACGAATACATGGCTTCACCCACAAATCCCTCACGCTGCGGTGTTGCTAGCTAGCCGAACGCTTTGTCAAAACAATCGCTCAAAAGAATTAACACGGAAACGCAAAGGAGGGGGACTTTGCGTTTTTATGCACAATGAATGGTGTTACGATAGTAGGATAATTAACACTCACTGCTCCCCGGATTTAGAGCTTTTGGCGATACGACGGTTGTCATTGTAATGGCTATCTATATTCCACCAGATGCAACCGTTAGCACGGAACTTAACCTCCTGCTAATGGCTGTAAACAAACAGCAGCTTGACCACCCCGATGGAGTCTTTATTGTCGCTAGTGACTTCAACAAAGCGTGTTTAAAGACTGTTCTGCCTTAGTTTATTCAGTACGTAAAGTGTCACACAAGAGAAGATTAAACTCTAGACCCCGTTTAGTCTAATATCAAACATACGAATAAAGCCACTTCCCTCCCTCACCTGGCTGGATCAGATCATCTCAGCCTGTCCCTCACCCCCGCATACACTCAGCTCCGGAGGCTAACAAGGCCACAAATGAAGATAATAAGAACATGCCTCAAGGACGCCCTTTCTCAGCTGCAGGACTGTTTTTCCCGCAACAACTGGGAACTTTTCGAACACCAAAACCTCTAGGACTACACAGACACTGTACTTTCCTACATCAAAAACTGCACGGACAACGTCACTGTGAATAAAAGGATGCAGGTTTTTCCTATCCAGAAACCCTGGATGACCAAGGAGACACAGGCACTCATCAAGGAACGATACAAAGGGACAAGGTAGAATACAGGGCTGCCAGAGCAGAGCTGAAGAGAGGCATTAAAAAGGCCAAGGCAGCATATACAACGAAAATTGATGAGAACTTCACAGGAAATAACCCAAAGAAGATATGGCAGGGAATACGACATATTACCAATTACAATGACAATAATGTCTCTTAACGGAGATGACTCACTAGCTGAGGAACTGAACCGTTTCTTGGCCCGCTTTGAGACTGACAAATCTAACCCAGTCTCAACACCCCCACCACCACCCTGCAGCAGCACACTGAAGTGAGACTGGTAATGCGGTCTGAGCCTGCTGGCCCCGACGGCGTACCTGGGAAGGTGCTCAAATCCTGTGCTGACCAGCTGGCTGGAGTTTTCACAAACATTTTCAATTGTTCCCTGCATCAATCCATCATTCCTTCCTGCCTGAAATCTACCACTATTATCCCTGTCCCCAAAAAGCCAACCATTGACAGCCTGAATGACTATAGGCCTGTTGCTCTCACACCTGTGATCATGAAGTGCTTTGAAAAGTTGGTTCCCCACTTACTGTTAAGTACCCATTTGTGTATAATGCCTTTTCTATTCCTGCATCCTCACCCTCTTCCTATTGCAACAAAGAAATTTCCCGATTACGGGATGAATAAAGTTATCCAATCCAATCCAATCCAATATCAGGAATACAATCCCTCCCTCAGTTGACCCTCACCAATTGGTTTATAGAGCAAACAGGTCCACTGAGGGTGCTATCAACATTGCTCTACACACAGCACTGAGCCACCTGGAGCACCATGGGAATTATGTGAGGATGCTTTTCATTGACTATAGCTCAGCCTTCAACACTACAATACCGGACATTCTGACTGACAAACTCTCCCACCTTGGTCTATCCTCTTCCATCTGCTGCTGGATAAATAACTTCTTAACCAAATGACCACAAACTGTTAGACTGGTGCTCGGTGAATTATCTCACACTGAACACCACAAAAACTAAAAAAATAATCCTGGACTTTTGCAAACACAGCACAGATCTGACCCCACTCCTCATAAAGAGTAAGTGTAGACAAGGTCCAGTCCTTTAAATTCCTGGGGGTTCACATCACAGATTAGCTCTCCTGGTCTACAAACACCACGGCAGTAGTGAAGAAGGCCTTCTATAGAGCCACTGTGCAGAGCATCCTGGCATACTGCATCACAGGGAGACAAAGTTGGAAACCTTCACGTGGTGTCTCCTGAGAGGCCGCTCGCTGCGGCCTGCGAATTCCAACAAATACCACTCAGAGCTGCCAACAAGGACCGTGGCACCCTACGTTTTTCATCCAGCCGGAGACATTTGACTGCCCCTCACCTCCGACTACCCCCCGGATGAAATAATCCGCGTTCCAGTGGCAGCTCTAGCGCTATCTGAGGGCAATCCTCAGGCGCTTGTAGTGCAAAAACAAAACAAACAAACTGCATCACAGTGTGGTACGCTGGAAGCACGGCAGCAGACAAAAAGCCCATGCAGAGATTGATTGACACTGCCCAGAAGATCGTCGGCTGCTCTCTTCCCTCACTAAAAGACATTGCCAGCCCTCGTTACCACAACAGAGCCAGGAACATTGTCGGGGAACCATACCACCCTGGTCACAACCTGTTCCAGCTGCCGCCCTCTGGCAGACGCTATAGGTCTCACAAAGTATGGATAAATAGGCTTAAGGACAGTTTTTTTTCTCTCATCCATCAGGACTCTAAACTTGCGGTAACACGACACACAATCCCTTCTGTGTAATAACTTCTGGGTGAGGTAACATGAAAAGACGTTGGGCGGTGATCTGCCTCCTACTGGCTGACTGAAGGTAAGTGAGAGACAGACAGAGGTAAGTGATCCGCTCGGGGGGTGATGCGATGTATCCATCACGGCAAAATGCCAACAAGTCTGAAATTCTCTCTTTTGCCGGGAAAACACACCTTATGGAGAAGCACTACCAATTTCGTCATACACAGCTAGGTATGATGACAATTAGGCTTTTGTCGAGTCAATGATGATGCTAAAGTCTATATCCGATTATTATTATCATTATTAATCTCTTTAATGTGATGGAAAGTAATGGGACTCAAGGACAGCCATATCAGCACTGCTTCAATTACTTAACCCTTGATTTGTGTGGCCAGTGGCATGAATATGAATATGAATGGGGCTAGAACAGGAGACAAGGCAGTATATATATATATATATATATATATATATATATATATATATATATATATATATATATATATATATATATATATATATATATATATATATATATATATATATATATATATATATATATATATATATATATATATATATATATATATATATATATATATATATATATATAGCTATCAAGCTGAAGAACAGGAGACAAGGCAGTATATATATATATATATATATATATATATATATATATATATATATATATATATATATATATATATATATATATATATATATATATATATATATATATATATATATATACTGCCTTGTCTCCTGTTCTTCAGCTTGATAGCTATTGAGCCCCATTCATATTCATGCCACTGGCCACACAAATCAAAGGTTAAGCACGCTACGCGGTCCGCCATCCACTTAATCAATGTTGTTGCTGATTCTTTTTTTTAAAAGGGACATTTCACATGTTTTTACCTCCAATATCTCAGCTTGTCTTTTCAATTGAAAATTAATAAATTATGTTTAACAAAGAAACTGATTGAGGTGCTTTTGAACACATAACTATATTTGAAAATGAATGAAATAATGATTCAAGAATGTACTACAGAATTTTTTTTCAGTCATTGACCAACATTTTAATTATCAATCATCTGCAAGTCTCCTGACAACACAATGGTGGCAAGTTAGGAGAAAGACTTGTTGCAGTGGTAACCCAAGTGGTTGCAAGGCCAATCGATATGCTTTATGGCCTTTCGTATCTTGACGCCTCACCCATGGTAACGGGTTTATCTGCAGAGCGCCCACTCAGAAAGCCTAACAACACCTCTCATTTCGTACTTTTCCACCAAAGGTTGCCCATTGCCACATATAATAAACTATGAGGACATAAGGAAATGTTAAATGTATAAGTTTAACACTATGTCACTGGTCAATATGTCATTATCACTTGTCTGTCCTACTGATAGAAGACCGGAGACCAAGTGAATTTAAATGCTACTGAAAAACAAAGTCACTGCTTGTGTTAAGCAATAATTTCATCTACTGAATATGAATCTACCCTCTGCTTCCAGGAGAAGCTATTTATAGTAGAGGGTAAATGAAGAGGTCTGTTCATCCAATAGCCAACAATCAGCAGAAGGTCAGGCAGTTTATAGATGAGATTAAAAAAAATCAGAATGAGGCATTTCTGCTTCCAATGAGCCCAAGGACATTACACATTGCTGGACAAGCCCATTTTGCAGTGATTATCAAGTGGAGTGCTTAACGCTGTCATGTTTTGTTAAGGTTTTAGTGGTCGAGTGTGTTTCCTTGTACGTCCTGTCCGCATGATTGTATGCGTTTCATCTGCTGTGTCTTTCCTGGCTCCCCTTACCTTTGTTAATTTTACTCCAGTGTTAGGTTTGTAAGTTTTGTTTTGTACACTTTTGAGTTGAGAGTAAAGCCTTATGTTTTATCACCTGCACTCCCCTTTTGTTGCCTGCTTCCTGACCCTGGGTTCCACTTCGCTCCGTAGCTGAGGTGAATCATGGATCCAGCGGGAACTTGCCGGATCAATTTATTTTTTATTTTTTAAGAAGTACGCCCTGGTGTCAGCCCATTTTGGATTCTTTGCTCACAGACCCTTCCCTGGACAGTTTTTCGATGAAGCCCTACTGGAGATCTTGTTTGACCATTTACCGTGGTCCTCTGCATGGTGGTGCGGGGTACCCCAGGTAGGGGTTTTATCCACCCGCTCTCAAGCACCATCTCCTGCTCCCCACTCTTGTGCGCCAGCCCCGGCAACCCACTCCTCTGCGCCAGTCCTGGCGCTAGTCTGCAAACCCTGACAGCGCCAAATCTGAAGGCGGGGGCCCTGACGGCGGCGACTCTGCAGACAGGGTTTTTGGTGTTAGAGTGTTTCACCTGCTGTGCTTTTTTCTGACTCCCCATCTCTTGTGTGACCCAGATGTTTTTTGATTGTCATCAACCTCTGTCTCTCTATTTCCGTGTGCGAGTATTTTTCTGTTTTTGGTTATATCGCCACCATATTTTGCGGTGTGCGTCGTCTGTCTGTGTTCTCCATTAATTTTGGTACTTTTCAAAATTTTGAATTTTGTAAGGTGACCTTCAAAGTCGAATGGCAAAAATCAAAAGCAAAAATGAGGAAATTCACCAAAATGTCTTGGGAAAAATATGCCTTAAATGCAACCGAAAGTTTTTAAATTAAGCCATCCAAATTTTTCCTCTTGATCTCATTTAAACCGGCACCCCAGAATACATTTAGCCGTGTTGTTCGAGTTTTTGGGGTGCTATGGTATTTGGAGATGATCATCGGTTTTTATGCACTCTGACAAGAAAGACACTAAAGTAAAGGGATTAAGCGACATGTTAGCTTGTCTTTCACTGACGACCCAGTTGCTCACTGATAGTGTTGCACCCAATCAGTGCACATGGACACTAACAGCCTAGTACACACCGCCTCATAGCTTTGGGCAATTTGAGGTGTTTAATGAGCTTGGTATGCATGTCTATTCAGCATGGGAAGAAATGCCATGGGTATAATATGCAAACTCCACCCAGGAAGGCAAGAACCTACCAGGCGTCAAACCCTTGAAGTCAGAACTGAGAGGCATGCTGATGATTCTTCCAGTGTGCCGCCTCACAGAGAACGAAATGCTGTTTTATTGGTATAGCAGCATGCAAAATTAAAATCCAACCATTTCTCTTAATCTCTCTTCACGAGAAACCTGGTTTGTGGCTTCGGCTTTGGACCGGCGTGGTCGAGCGAGGAGCTTGGACGAGCAAGGTCGAGCGAGGAGCTTGGATGGGCGAGGTCGAGCGAGGAGCTGCCCTGGCTTAAAACACTATATCCACCCCAAAATGGATTCATCCTCATTCAGTATGTGGTTTGTCTTTGTGTGTAAAAAAAAGAGGGCAGATTGTTAGCGGGTGACTTCTTGGGTGCTGGGATGATGGTGGCCAATTTAAGACAGTCTGGGATGAACGCTTGTTCTAGAGAAAGGTTGAGGTCTGTGAAGACTGGTGGTCACCACAGGCCTTAAGTACTTTGCCTGGTATTCCATCCGATCCACATCTCAAATCCACTACCTCCACAGTGAGTGGGGTGAAGCTTCTTCCTGAGTTTGGTGTGAGATGTACTGGAGGTTGAGGTGGTGTGACTGGCTGGTGGGCATGGGACTCAAAGCGGGCAAAAAGTTGTTAAGTCCCTCTGCTAGTGCCAGATTTGAGTCCGTAGGAGTCACAACTCAGCCCTTGTAGTTGGTTAGGGTCCATATTTTCTGCCACATGATTCGGGAGTCGTCAAGTTGACCTTCTATCTTCCCCTTGTAGTCGGCTTTGCCAGCCTTAATGCGTCTCTTCAGCTTGGCGCAAGCCGCACTGTAGAATGCCCTGTCACAGGATCTGAAGGCTGCATCTCGGGCCTAGAAGATTGATCGGACCTGGCTGGTCATCCACAGTTTCCGGTTTGGGTAAATTCCGGATGGTCTTCTCCACAGTGACCATAGCCATGCAGTACTTGATGTTAGACAGTACTGTGTCCGAGAAGGTTCCCAGGTCCTCATGGTGGAAAGTTTCCCACTGTCTGTTCAAAGCAGTCTTGGAGTCAGGGGAGGTCGTCATCAGGCCATGTGATAATGGTTTGCCTTCGTGGCTCTGATGGTTGGTTAAATGGAGTGTGAACTAGGGCCAAGAACAAGGACACATGATCTGACTGTCCCAAGTGTGAGTGTAGTAGGGCTCTGTATACACCTTTGATGTTCAAGTTAACATCATCCAGAGTTGTATCCTCTCTTGTTGGACATTTCAGGTGCTGGTAACATTTTGTCAGAACAGTTTTGAGATTTTACTAATCAAAATCTGCAATTAATGCATAGGCATTAATTAACTTGGGTATGCTTTCTAGTGATTGTTTAGTGTGTCCATTAGTAGGGAGAGAGCGATACTTACCTTAGGGTCTGGTGGAATTTAGACAGCAGTGATGATAACAAGGGCTATCTCTCTGGGCAGAAAGAAGGGTCTGCATCTCACCGGCGTGAATTCTATATCTGGGGAACAGTGTCTAACCAGAACAGTGCTATTGATATAAAATCCCTCATTCACACAGATGCAAATCCCACCACCTCTCTTGTTTTCTGTGTCACACGTCTAGTCTGATTTAAGTGGCATGCGGGCTGCTAGCTTCTCCGTTGCATCGGGTATTTGTGGGTGTAGCCATGTCTCTCTGATTAACAGCGTTTCCAATCTCAACTTCTGAATGTAAGGCAAATGCACAATCTGCCATGGAATCTGTTTCATAACAGTTGTATACCATTAATGGGCACAGCAGGCAGCAAATGGAATCAGAGATCCTGACATGAAACGATAAATTTGAATTTCTAGTACAATAGAGACAAAGACGGCAAAAAAGGGGCTGAGCCATCCTTATTTGGGAGCACAAAGGGAGGAGAACAGATGTAGCCTTTGGGCTTGAACTGCTGAATCACCATGTCTTATCTCATTACTTCATCACTTTCTGAACCTGAAGCAGTAAAGGCAGTCTCTCTCTTTTAAGAGGCGGACAGAGCAACTTCCGTGATGATAGGTAACCATAGGCAAAGGTGGGCGTGACATGCTATGATACATTTTTCTTTTGTTGTTGAAACAAACCTCTTATTTTGCTTATCACCCCTTTTTATATCGGAATCACCTTGAACGTCCCTAGATGCTGTCTTTACGTCACGCCAACATGACCTCACAGTGTATTATGTAACTACTACGTGTATGCGGCTGAGCACACTCTTCCCTGCGCCCCCTCTCTTGTTGGATCACGTGATCACGTGGATGGAAAGCCTTTTTAATGGCATTTTGCTGAGAGAAGTGACACTGTATTTAGGCAGAAAATATTGCTATTAGTTTTATATGTGGGCTCTATTTTACCTTGCAAGAAAGATTAATATGTGTCTGTACAATTGGGTGAGAGACATTAAGCAATCCATACAGTGGTCATTAACTAATCTGATAGCTCGCCTAAAAGCCTTTCTTTACCCTGGGTAAAAGCTTTTTCTCATCAGTAGCAAGAAGCCTGCAAGAATATCAGAAGAGTGCTGTTACAACGTAAATTAAGTTGCTCAGTGCTAAAGATCCAGACTTAGATTTTCAAATTGTGAGGTGATTAAATGTAAGTAACTTTGAGTAAAAAATAAAAAACTGCCTGCCATGTGAATAAAACTTATCATTTAAAATGTATTACCCAAGGAAAGACAGGAAATAATTAATACAAGGACATTTATTATTGTCAGACATAACTGAACTTGAATTCCTTTAATATGGTTGAGTAATTTTTATTTCGGTTCGGGAAAGGAGCTGGCAACAAATGGACACCATTATTTTATAAACTGTAGTGTGTTTTTTGACTCTGTGCTCGTATTTTCAGAGAGATTTTTAAGTCATTTTGTTACCTGACATGTTTAGTGAGGCGAGTACAGTAATACCGTCAATATCACGGACAATGAACCCATGGCCACAAGAAGACATAGGACTTGGACTAAAACTTTTTTTATTATTCATATCAAGCAGAGAGGAACTACTTTGACTGTTAGTACAGTATTTACAGTAGTTATATTTTTAAATATACACATTGTTTAGATATTAATACATTACAGTCATTTGACATGCTTGTAGCTGTAATATTAAATAAATATAAACTCCTTTATGATTGTATTTGTGAACTTGTATTTTTGTGTAAGCATGAAAACATAGTATGGCATGTAATGATAATAAGGGGATCCTACTTTTTCGATTATAGTGCCCATGTCTGGTTTACATTATCCGTGGCATTCGAGGCATTACTGTACATTTTTCACCAATTTTATTGTCTTGGCCTTCATTGAAACAAGGTAATGGTAATCGTTTTTGTTTTTGGATTAAAAACTATATATTTGGTTCTCTAGTTATTTTTTCCCTGGCATGTTCCATAATCCATTTAAAACATAACAGTTAGTTTCAGTTATATCACGCCATAATAACAAGTCGATATTGATTTTCTTAAATAGAAAAAGAAAGGTCGATGCTTGATGCTAAATGTGCAGATTACAAAAGTGAGTGACTGATTGTTGTATGATGTCAGTAGTACTAAAATACTAATAACACAATTTTTTCTTCTATGATGATCATAGAATAGTATCTAAATGCAGGGTTTCTAATATGGTTTGTTGTTATGGGTGTTAGGAGCATAAAAGCATCTTGTGTGGTCCTTTGCCAAGTGGAAAATCAATAACATTTAGTAGAATGCCTCTTTGACTCATGCCTAAAGGAATGCTCGGAAATAAATGTATTATATAAATGTATTATATCTAATTTGTAATTTTCTGATACTTCTATTTTTATTTGAAAATATTATAGATTTTCAATTTAATTTGCCTGTATAAAAAATTGCATCAATTCAGTGTATTCATCAAGCATTACCACATTCACATGAACTACTGATGTATTTTACAATCTAAATCAGAATTTTGTAAAATGTTCTTATCAAATATATCCCCCAAGGATTACATAAAAGGAGGATTGCCTTCTGTTCTGCTATGTATCCAAATGTGATTTTTTTTTTTCATGGGAGCAGGCTGTGACGCTTTGTCTTATTTGGTCGTCACTGCATCATGGGTGGCCACCGTCCAATCATATGCCACCAAAACACTCCCAGCAAGAGAGGCAGGTCTAACATACTGCAGAGCTGCCATTCATATTCAGGCCAGCCATGTATTGGAACCCCCTTGAATAAAACATGTAGTCACACAATCATATAAAATACTCCAGAGATTGTAAAGAACGTTAACAGTGCTCAATTGTGTGCTTTACAAAAATGGTAACACTGCAGAATATAAGTTCGAAAACCAATTTCTACATGTTTTTAGGGAATGTTTCATTTTTGTGCTCCAATAAACTCAGTGGCTGCCATTCAAACCATTTGGACTGGTAGAGACAGCAATAGTTAATCACAAGTACCCCCCACCCCCCCCCCCCCCCCCCCCACCCCGTTCATGTGGCTTGGAAAGTTATGTAATTGGAAACTGATAATTCCCTGTCTAAGCTTTCCAATCAAATGGATTTGAGGCTTTTGCTGTCAGTGGCAATCAAGTGAAAAATGATTATTCACCTATCTGTTCAACTGAACTGCCAAAAAGCTAAGTGCTTTCTGCAAAATGTGTCTTTTAAGATTATGTAACCATAACTACAGAGTAGTAGATCAATGAAATCATACTTTAATTGTCCACAATGGAGTCAAAACATTATGAATCAATTTTTAGTGGCAGGCTATATATGTATATTTTTAATATAGCTTCTGTAAAAGGACATGCATGACACATTGTGTTGAATAAAAAATACATTTCAACATTTCCGTCAAAGAAGGTACTATGCGTCATAGCCTGTCACACGTTTCTATCAGCAGGGCTGCATGAAGGCAGGTCAGTGTTGTAAACAAAACGGTGACTTTGCAATGGGCCACAGTGAAAAGAGAAACAGAAAAGCGAATATAACTGAGGAAAACAGAGGTCAACATTTATTGGACCAAATTAGAAAAATTTGAAAATTAGACGAGCGCAAAAAGAGATCTAAGAAGTGGAATGCATCTCAATGGTGAAGGGACACGTTATGCACGATGTTGTGATTTTTTCAAATCCTCCAAATAAAAATGGCATTTCTTTAGTTTCAGCAAAGCAATGAAATATAATTAGTCATATATAATATTGTAAGGAATTTAAAATTAAGGCGGCATCGTACAACAGAGCAGTCACATGGTGTGTCATTCACTACAGAATGCACTGCAGGGAAAGTAAACATTTAATCATGATCTATTTGTAGTCATTTTGATAGTAAGCTAATATAGATAGCAACAATTTGGCGCTTCAGACTTTTTTTTTCTTCCAATATGGACCTTTCAACATTTTGGTTTGCCGAACCCCTACACCAGCCACTCATTTCGGACATAGGTATGTATTATAATCTGTGATAATTGTCCTTTTTTTGGTGGTACTTTGTGCTCTATACTGTTCTGTTTGGCATCTTTAATGACAATGGACCCAAAAAGGATGGGTGAAAGGACTTTTGGTTAATATAACGTTAATTGGAAGGATTCCAACTTGGTGTACCATCTGTTCACATTCCCTGCAACTGATTGATGTCCATTTGTGGGCTTATTTTGCCTTTATCAGAAAATAAGCTAGGCATAGGCTCTGGGACTGTAAATGGGATAGGTTATATTGAAAAATCAATAACTCACACAAGCTTTTTTGAGCAACACAGGGGTTCGCAAGTGTCAGGACTCAATATCCACAAAATCACTTCACTGAGAATTTGAAACTTAAAAGAATTTCATACTCAACACCACACAATCAATAATCCAAGCCATGCTTTACAAACCAAATACTTAACACGTGATACAGAGTCTCAGAGAACAACCTTTTACTTCGAACCGTTACTACACAATATATCCGTCAAGAATCATGTTTTATTCAGAATTTACATGCCCTTTTTATGACACTGGGTGATGTAAGGGCTGTCAGCGTAAGGATAATTACCTGTTTGCCAGTGTGCTGTCCAGGGCTGAAACATTCACAGCCCTCTAACACATGCACACACATACACGATACACGTGATCCTTTGAGCTTGTATATGAGACTTTTTCTATTTTGGGAACTGATCTGGTGAATGTAAAATGGAGCACAATGACAGATAGAGGAATGTGGTATAGATCAGTGATGACTACACATTTCACCAAATTTCAGTTCATCATATTACTGCATCAGATTTTTACCTACTACCCCGGAGGTCACTTACCATTCATGTTGAAGCTCATCAATGACTAGAAGGATCTTATACTTCTTGGAAAGGGAAGGAGAGGGTGCTGATTGCTCCACAAAGCCAGCAGCAGATGCTGCTGTCTGCTTGACCGCGTTAGTGATGGAGCTGAAGGAGCTGAAGAACCCAGAGGAACCACCTGAGGAAGAAGTGGCTGAAGCAGATTGCTGGGATTGTTGAGGCTGCTGTTGAACCTGGGACGCGCGGCGTTCCTGTGGAGCCGGGGAGCTGGCTGACACTTGAGAGGGGGCTTGGGTGGGAGACTGGGCAGCTCCCTGGGAAACACCTGGATCTTGCTGGGATGGAACCGAGGCAGTTGGGGGAGGGGGCGCAGGCTGGTCTGGCCTCTGGAGGTCTGACATGTAGCCATTGGGAAGGTTTGACATAAAGCTGCTGTCAGAGAGACGACGTCGGAGGAAGTTCATGATGGCGGGAGGATTTCTTGTTCCTTCTTGGAGTTAGTAGTCAAATATAAACACACACGGTTGAGCCAAGAGGGTCACGTTGAAGCAGTGAGGTAAAAATCCAAGGCAATGTGTAGGTTGACGGAGAGCATATGGAGCAATGGATGGAGGCGATGGATGCAGCCCAACTCCAGTCTTCAGGAGACTGTTGTCCACGTTGTTGTCCTTCTTGCTGTGGTTCTCACGAATACATGAGCGTGATGTGTGTGTTGGAAAGAGAAGTGAGTCGTCGCCCCCTGTGGGTGAGATGCTGCTGCTCTTCTGCCCTTCAACTATGGCTGCTGCCTCCTGACTACCTGCGAGCCAAATGAAGAGATGCTGCTCGCTTGGCTCATCGTGCCTCCTCCCTTTGCAGTCTCTCCATCACTTGCCCCTCCTCCTCCTACATCACACGCCACTAGTGTATGTGCTTGTGTGTCCTGCTGCTGCCTGGTAACGTGTGTGCCGTGTGCAAGCAATGGAAGGGGTTTCCTCCTTCATGTGTTATAAATCCACCACCCCTCCCATTCCATTTTTATTTGCGAACAAACGAGTGAACCCTGCAAATGCCAATGACAGCTAAATCTACTATTTATGTCATAGGATTCTATTGTATCATCATAGTGTAACATCTTGCTGAGTCATTGCAGCACCAGCAAATAATACAAATGTTCTAAATTATGCAAAATCCTTCTCAATTTAGGTATTTTCTGTGACATGTTTTAGTTTGAAAGGAACAACTCTTTTTTTTCTTTCTCGGTCTCTCTGTATTGGAAATTAATTTGTGTCAGAATATGCAATGCTGGCGGACCGGTGAATGAGTGGTTGGCGCTTCGGCCTCACTGTGGAGGACCTGGGTTCACATCCAGCTCAGTCCACATGTGTGGAGATTGCATTTTCTCCCTGGGCATGCGTGGGTTTCCTCCCACATTCCAAAAAAAAAAAATGGATGTTAGGCTGATTGGACACTGTAAATTGTCCCTAGGTATGGGTGTGAGTGTGCATGGTTGTCTGTCTCCTTGTGCCCTGCGATCGGCTGTCCACCGATTCAAGGTGTCCCCCGCCTCAGACCCGGAGTCAGCTGGGATAGGCTCCAGCATAGGTCTGCGTTGTTGATAGGCGGCCCGGTATACGAGTGGTTAGTGCATCGGCCTCCCAGATTGGTGTTCACTGTGTGGAGTTTTCATCTTTTCCGGTTTCTTCCTACGTCCCAAAAACCTACAGGGTGGGCTTTTTGAGCATTCTAAATTGCCTATAGGGAGGAGTTTGAGGCTGAATGGTTGTCTGTCTCATTGTGGCCTGCAATTGGCTGGCCACTGATGCAGGGTGTGACCCGCCTGGTGCCTATAGTTGGCTGGAATAGGGTACAGACCCCCACAGCCCCTGTCATCCTAGTGAGGATAAGCAGTTTAGAAAATGAATGGATGAATGTAGTTTTATCAAGTCACATGTACTGTAATTATGATATATAATAATATTGCCACAATCACTAAAATGCTATCTTTCTAACCTGATGGTTTTTATTATGAAACAGCTGTTTTGGCCTTTGTGGGAGGTGACATTTGGGTGCCCTACTGGATCTGCTGCCACCACAGCCTGGCCTTGGATAGACATGGGACAGGGACCATGGAAAACTATTGACAAATAAAGTACAAGATTTAATCCATTACTAACACTGAGCATGAAATTGTTATTCCCAAGAAATACAGGATTTTAATGCATTGCATTTTAGCAAATTTGTGTGATGTTGTGACTTTCATTCTCTCTTCCTTATTTTCCTTTCACATCCGAATTCTTCCAAAAGGTTGGAAATTGTGTGCCATGAAAGGTCACCCACTATTGGCTGAATACACCGCACCTAATCTCACCTGCCACAAGAGACGAATCACCCTGTTTAAAATGTACACACACTACCTTTCGACAGGCAAAGCTAATGATGACTAGTGCCCGCGTTAGCTCACTTTGGATGTGAGGTTGTACAATAGTAATTCACCAGGTCGAGAATAGTTTCAGGTGACAAAATGGTGAGTATAAGAAATGCCCAAATATTTAGAAAAGTGTTATTCTGACAAATGAATTTCAAGAGCAATTCCAAGTAAAACATATATGCATGTTTGCACCTTTGGGCTAAACATAGGAGATCGCATCTCCTCCGTTGCTGCGTGTGTCACCGAGGTTGCCGTGTGAACTGAAACAACATCCTATCAGCTCCTCCTGGCTTACATGTCGCATGGATGGCACAAATTACAATTTCCAAGCAAGGATTATATAACCATTTACAATAGTACCTCAACATACGAGTGCCCCGACATACGAGGAATTTGCGATACAAGTAAAAATTTGAGCAAATATTTATCTTGATATACGAGACAAATTTTGATATACACGCATACAGCGGCTGCGAGAGGATTAATTATGTGATGCTATTTATATATATATATATATATATATATATATATATATATATATATATATATATATATATATATATATATATATATATATATATATATATATATATATATATATATATATATATATATATATATATATATATATATATATATATATATATATATATATATATATATATATATATATATATATGTATATAATCATTTTTGTGAGACAGCTCGGGATCGTAAAAAGTCACAGAGTCCTCGTTCCAAGGACTATAAAACAAAATTAGAATTAGGCTTAGTGTAAAGTTAGATTAAACGTATTTTTTCTATATCACAATTCCTTGAATTTTGTTTATGTTATGTAACGAGCCCATTGCCGTGCAAAGTCTCTCTCGCTCTCTTTGTCCCATCTCTCTCTCCCCTCCACGAAATCCATCTAATTTTAGTACTATGTTAATAAATGGCGAGTTATAACAAATAAAAATATTTTTCCAATCCAATATCCTGTTTTCGGTGTTTTTTCAGAGGGTTGGAACAAATTAATTTGTTTTTAGTTCATTTTTATGGGAAACGTTCATTTGAGATACGAGGGAATCAACAGATCGTATCCCGAGGTACCACTGTAATACAGTCTCTCATATTATTTAAAGAGTGACAGAGCTCAGTTTTTTCTCTAAAAGTAAAACACACAAAAAATAACCCAATGAAATGGAACACATTTACAGTAGTTGCTCAATGTTGCAGTTGACATGAACTAAATGAAATCGATATTACAACTGCAGTATCAATAAAGAATTAATACCAGAAAATGTTACGTGGAATTGAACATTTCTAGTTTGTTCATTTTGTTATCGATTAAAAACAAATCAATCAAGTAGTGACAAAGATTTTTAGATTATCAGATAGACCTGAACCTTAAACATGAAAAACATTCATTTTTTGAGGAGAGGGTAGCAAAATTGTTGCAGAAATTGCGTGATTTACAATACTGTCTATAACATAGCAGAAACAGAAAAGCCATAAAAACAATTGTGGCACAATTGTGTAAAGTTAACAAAGCAACAAATTTCACGGGGACGATGAATACGCACAACAACGAGAAGTCACCATGATAGGTTATGATAGGTCAAATAAGTAATCCCACAACGACTGACAACGTCAGTGTTTAAATAAATGCATAGGCAGAGCATCACAAGACAAAACCCAGTACCTCGATAGCTTGCTATCCAGTAAGCAATGCAAGCCACCAAGATGACAAAGGAACATTAACATAGAGTTATAATAACGTTAGTGCTGTTTTTTGCAGCATGCTGACAAACGCTCACAAATGTACCATACCATCTGACTTGAACCGCAAAAAAACGTGCGGTCAAAACATGGCTTAAATGAAACAGTTTTATGTCAGATCCTCTGCCATTTCATGTATTTGTACAATGTCACTGTAAGACTGGTAATATTTATAGATATAAAAATGTATGGATATCAAGTATGGATTGCAATTAATGTCATATAAAGTATACGAAAGGATAAAAAAGCATGACTACTTAGATGTGAAGATTAAAGTGGATGTTTCTATCTTCCCAGCGGATTGCACAGCATCTGTGCTTCTACACAAATCTGTGTGTGTGTAGGGGGGGTTATAACGACAGTGCTTTTGATGTTCTATCCCGATGGCACGGACAGCAATGGTAATCTCCATGGTAACCGTTGCACAAGAGCTGAAGGGAATTTTCTAGTTATTGTTTACATGATTCTATTCGATGGAGATGTAGGCGAGTGTCTAATATTTGGAAAATTGCTTCAGAATGTCCTCCTGATGCGAATGGTCACAATGACTAATTAGTCAATGGATTGATTGTTGATTCATCACATCCTGAGCCAATTCATCTTTTCACGCAAAAATTACTCAATTACAATTGGATTAAACAGTCTGGATTAGATGTGAGGCGCACAGCTAAATGTCTCCAGCAGACATACATGTTCTCTTGAGGCAGGGGTGCTCACTGAGTCGATTGCAATCAACCAGTCGATCTCCAAGGTACTATTGGCACATCGCTGGAGAGTAAGATTTGATCCAGTCTGTTAGTTTCTTTCTGGCCTCAACAATGTCTCACTTGTATCACGACATCGCAATGTGCCCACAGCAATACTTACACTTTTTTGAACACGCAAATCCTTCTCTTTTAACAATCATTAGACTCTTAAGTGGGTCTTAAGTGTGGTGCCAACATCCTCGCCTAACATAAATGACCTGTCACAGTTGCTTGTTACCGTATTTTCCCACATATACGCCGTATTTATTGCAAAAAAAAATATGACTGAATCGATGGTACGGCTTATATGCGCACAAATTAGACTTGATCTGCATGAACCTGCAGGGTGACAAAGACGAAACGCCATAACGCAATGCAACCAATACTGTTTTTTATTTCACAATATAAAAAAAGATTAAATGCTGAACTAAATTTATTCAAAAACAATTCAAAATCAAAGAAATTCAAGAATATAAAAACATATCTTGCCTAAAACGTGAAAAAACTCAATTAGCTGCCTGCGATTGCTCGCTCAGGGATGACAAACTAGACCGCTCCGGACACACTTCCTGTTTGTACTGCTCACGTGACTTCCTTTTTTAATTTGTCCTAGGTGCAGACAACACCCATAAGGAATGTGAAATCCAGCAGACAATCTTTTGGATTCATACAGTATCTCAGAAATACCACATGTGATGATTTTTCAGAAGATTTTTCCATCAAAGTAACACATTTGTAAACCCTGTTAAAACCATGAATATGGAGATGAAAATTGTGAATCAGGAGGCGTTTTATTAGATTAGATTAGATAACTTTATTCAAGAGGCAGTTTGTGGATTAAGCTTTATTGACCTGGGGGAACCTCAAGGATGAAATACAAACCTAACCCGTTTTCCAAAAGTGGACAGGGCAGGAAACTCAAGAAGGCAAGTACGGTTATCGTGGCTCAGTTGCTTGATGATGTGACACAATGGCAGCAAACACTAACATAGGAAGTTTTATACAGACCAGGCCGAGCACACACCGGTATAGACACTTATGATAACTCGGCGACAAGCCTTCAATGGTGAGCCCTGCAGGCAAGAAACCACCAAAATAAAAAATAAATTAACTCCACTGATCATGATGTGTAACAGTCAGTAACCCCCCTCCAGGCCTGCCAGCCAACGGTCCAGACTGAAAAGAGGCCAACCGGTTAAAGTCAACAGTTTTGTCCATGGCTGGAATCCATGATCCCTCTCCAGGTCTGCCTCCCGACGGTCCAGACTGAGAAAAGGCCAACTGGTCAAAGTCAACAGTTTTGTCCATGGCTGGAATCCATGACCCTTCTTCAGGGCTGTAGCCATCCCAGTACACCAGGAAGTGCTGTCCCCTCCCCTGCTTCCAACAGCCAGAATCTTACTGATACCGTACACCAGTGTCCGTGGTTGTCCGTCTACTCGTGCACTGCGATCGGCTGGCCACAAAATGTAACAGATTGTGGGCGGCCCGGCGACTGAGTGGTTAGCGCATCGGCCTTACATTGGGAGATCTGGGTTCAAATCCAAGTT